>NW_024396788.1:0-33849 GCF_004115215.2 Ornithorhynchus anatinus | reverse complement strand
TTTAGCCGAGAAACGAAGAAGCCGGGAGCAAAGGGCAGGCCGGAGCAGCGGTTTAACCCCGTGCGAGCAGACGTTTAGCGGGAGAAGAGATCAGCCCGGGCAAAGGGCGGGCCGGGGGCAGAGTTTAACCGGGAACAGAAGTTTAGCCGGGAAGAGATAATATGAATGCAGCCGGGAGCAAAGGGCGGCCGGGGGCAGAGGTTTAACCGGGAACAGAGGTTTAGCGGGAGAAAGAGAATCAGGCTGGGAGCAAAGGGCAGGGGGTGCAGAGGTTGGCCAGGAGAAGGGTTCTGGGCCGGAAAAAGGTCAGCCCGGGAGAGAAGGGCGGGCCGGGGGCGAGGTTTCACCGGGAGCAGAGGTTTACCCGGGAAGAAAACAACCAGGACGGAGCAAAGGGCGAGGCCGGGGGCAGAGGATCATGCCCGGGAGAAAAGGTCAGGCCAGGAGCAAAGGGCGGGCCGGGGGCAGAGGTTTGGCTGGGAGCAGAGGTTTAGCCGGATAAAAAGGATCAGGCGGGCAGCAACAGCGCGCAGCACCCCGCAGAAAAGCGTGGGGCCCATAGGAGAGGTCAGGCCCAGCAGAAAAGGTTAATCCGGAAGAAAAAGGATCAGGTCGGAAGCACAGGTCAGGGCAGGAGCAGAGGTTTAGCCGGGAGAAAAGTGGGGCTGGGAGGCAAATGGCGGCCGGGGGCAGAGGTTTAACTGGGAGCAGAGGTTTAGCCGGGAAGAAAGATCAAGCCGGGAGCAAAAGGGTGGGCCGGGGGAGAGGTTAACCGAGAGCAGAGGTTTAGCCGGGAGAAGAGATCAGGCGGGAGCAAAGGGCGGGCCGGGAGCAGAGGTTTAGACGGGGAGAAAAGATCAGTGCCGGGAGCAAAAGGCGGGCCGGGGGCAAGTGGTTTAACCGGGAGGCAGAGGTTTAGCCGGGAGCAAAAGTCAGGCCCGGGAGCAAAGGGCGGGCCGGGGGTAGAGGTTTCACCGGGAGAGGTTTAGCCGGGAGAAAAGATCAGGCCGGGAGCAAAGGGCGGGCCGGGGGCAGAGGTTTACCCGGGAGCAGTGGTTTAGCCGGGAGAAAAGATCAGGCCGGAGCAAAGGGCGGGCGGGGGCAGAGGTTTAACCCGGAGCAGAGGTTTAGCCGGAGAGAAAGGATCAGGCCGGGAGCAAAGGGCTGGCCGGGAGGAGAGGTTTAGCCGGGAGAAAAGATCAGGCCGGGAGCAAAGGGCGGGCCGGGGGCAGGAGGTTTACCCGGGAGCAGTGGTTTAGCCGGGAGAAAGATCAGGCCGGGAGCAAAGGGCGGGGCGGGGGCAGACGTTTAACCCGGAGCAGAGGTTTAGCCGGGAGAAAGGATCAGGCCGGGAGCAAAGGGCTGGCCGGGAGGAGAGGTTTAGCCGGGAGAAAAAATCAGGCCCGGAGCAAAGGGAGACCCGCAGAAAAGGTGGGGCCGGGCGCAAAGGTCAGGCCGCAGAAAAGGTTAAATCCAGAAGAAAAAGGTCAGGTTGGAGCAGAGGAAAGGCCACGGCCAGAGGTGTAGCCGGAAGAAAAGATCAGGCCGGGAGCAAAGGGCGGGCCGGGGGCAGAGGTTTAAGCGGGAGCAAGGTTTAGCTGGGAAAAAAGATCAGGCTGGGGCACAGGGCGGGCCGGCGGCAGAGGTTTAACCGGGAGCAGAGGTTTAGCCGGAGAAAAGATCAAGGCTGGGACAAAGGGGACCGCAGAAAAAGTGTGGCCGGGAGCAAAGGTCAGGCCCGCAGAAAAAGGTTAAATCCAGATGAAAAAGGTCAGGTCTGGAGCACAGGTAAGGCCTCGGCAGAGGTTTAGCTGGAAGAAAAGATCAGGCCGGGAGCAAAGGCGGGCCGGGGCAGAGTTTAACCGGGAGCAGAGGTTTAGCCGGGAGAAAAGATCAGGCCGGGAGCAAAGGGCGGGCCGGGAGCAGAGATTTAACCGGAGAAGAGGTTTAGCCGGGAGAAAAGATGGGGCCGGGAGCAAGATCGCGCAGGGCAGAGCCCAGACGCGCCGAAAAGTTCAGGCCGGAAGAAAAAGGTCAGGCCGGAGGAAAAGGGTTTGGCCGGGATAAAAGAGCAGGCCGGAAAAAAACATCAGGCCGGGAGCAAAGGGCGGACAGGGGCAAGGTTTGGCCGGGAGAAACATCAGGCCCGGGAGCAAAGGGTGGGCGGGGGCAGAGGTTTAACGCGGAGCAGAGGTTTGGCCGGGAGAAAAGATGGGGCTGGGAGCAAAGGGCGGGCCGGGAGCAGAGGTTTGGCCGTGAGAAAAGATCAGGCCGGGAGCAAAGGGCGGGCCGGGGGCAGAGGTTTGGCCGGGAGAAAAGATCAGCAAGGAAGAAAAGATCAGGCCGGGAGCAAAGGGCGGGCCGGGGGCCGAGGTTTCACCGGGAGCAGAGGTTTGGCCAGGAGAAAAATTCAGGCGGAAGAAAGGGCGGGTCGGGGGGCAGAGGTTTAACCGGAGGCACAGGTTTGGCCGGGAGAAAAAAACAGGCCGGGAGCAAGGGCAGGCCCGAAGAAAAGGTGGGGCCGGGAGCAAAGGTCAGGCCCGCAGAAAAGATTGATCCGGAAGAAAAAGATCAGGTCGGAAGCACAGGTCAGGCCAGGAGCAGAGGTTTTAGCCAGGGAGAAAAATGGGGCTGGGAGCAAATGGCGGGCCAGGGGCAGACGTTTAGCCGGAAGAAAAGATAAAGCCGGGAGCAAAGGGCAGGCCGGAGGCAGCGGTTTAACCGGGAGCAGAGGTTTAGCGGGGAGAAGAGATCAGGCCGGGAGCAAAGGGAGGGCCGGGAGCAGAGGTTTAACCCGGAGCAGAGGTTTAGCCGGGAGAAAAGATCAAGCCGGGAGCAAAGGGCTGGCCGGGGGCAGAGGTTTGGCCAGGAGAAAATATGGGGCTGGGAGAAAAGGTCAGGCCGGGAGGAAAGGGCAGGCCGGGGGCAGAGGTTTCACCGGGAGCAGAGGTTTACCCGGAAGAAAACCAGGACGGGAGCAAAGGGCGGGCCGGGGGCAGAGGTCAGCCCGGGAGAAAAGGTCAGGCCAGGAGCAAAGGGCGGGCCGGGGGCAGAGGTTTGGCTGGGAGCAGAGGTTTAGCCGGGAGAAAAGATCAGGCCAGGAGCAAAGGGCGGGCCGGGGGCAGAGGTTAAACCGGGAGCAGAGGTTTAGGCGGGAGAAAAGATCAGGCCGGGAGCAAAGGGCGGGCCGGGGGCAGAGGTTTAACCAGGAGCAGTGGTTTAGCCGGGAGAAAAGATCAGGCCGGGAGCAAAGGGAGGGCCGGGAGCAGAGGTTTAACCCGGAGCAGAGGTTTAGCCGGGAGAAAAGATCAAGCCGGGAGCAAAGGGCTGGCCGGGGGCAGAGGTTTAACCGGGAACAGAGGTTTAGCCGGGAGAAGAGATCAGGCTGGGAGCAAAGGGCGAGCCGGGGGCAGAGGTTTGGCCAGGAGAAAATATGGGGCTGGGAGAAAAGGTCAGGCCGGGAGGAAAGGGCGGGCCGGGGGCAGAGGTTTCACCGGGAGCAGAGGTTTACCCGGAAGAAAACCAGGACGGGAGCAAAGGGCGGGCCGGGGGCAGAGGTCGGGCCGGGGGCAGAGGTCAGCCCGGGAGCAAAGGGCGGGCCGGGGGCAGACGTTTAACCGGGAGCAGAGGTTTAGCCGGAAGAAAAGATAAAGCCGGGAGCAAAGGGAAGGCCGGAGGCAGCGGTTTAACCGGGAGCAGAGGTTTAGCGGGGAGAAGAGATCAGGCCGGGAGCAAAGGGAGGGCCGGGAGCAGAGGTTTAACCCGGAGCAGAGGTTTAGCCGGGAGAAAAGATCAAGCCGGGAGCAAAGGGCTGGCCGGGGGCAGAGGTTTAACCGGGAACAGAGGTTTAGCCGGGAGAAGAGATCAGGCTGGGAGCAAAGGGCGAGCCGGGGGCAGAGGTTTGGCCAGGAGAAAATATGGGGCTGGGAGAAAAGGTCAGGCCGGGAGGAAAGGGCGGGCCGGGGGCAGAGGTTTCACCGGGAGCAGAGGTTTACCCGGAAGAAAACCAGGACGGGAGCAAAGGGCGGGCCGGGGGCAGAGGTCAGACCGGGAGAAAAGGTCAGGCCAGGAGCAAAGGGCGGGCCGGGGGCAGAGGTTTGGCTGGGAGCAGAGGTTTAGCCGGGAGAAAAGATCAGGCCAGGAGCAAAGGGCGGGCCGGGGGCAGAGGTTAAACCGGGAGCAGAGGTTTAGCCGGGAGAAAAGATCAGGCCGGGAGCAAAGGGCGGGCCGGGGGCAGAGGTTTAACCAGGAGCAGTGGTTTAGCCGGGAGAAAAGATCAGGCCGGGAGCAAAGGGAGGGCCGGGAGCAGAGGTTTAACCCGGAGCAGAGGTTTAGCCGGGAGAAAAGATCAAGCCGGGAGCAAAGGGCTGGCCGGGGGCAGAGGTTTAACCGGGAACAGAGGTTTAGCCGGGAGAAGAGATCAGGCTGGGAGCAAAGGGCGAGCCGGGGGCAGAGGTTTGGCCAGGAGAAAATATGGGGCTGGGAGAAAAGGTCAGGCCGGGAGGAAAGGGCGGGCCGGGGGCAAAGGTTTCACCGGGAGCAGAGGTTTACCCGGAAGAAAACCAGGACGGGAGCAAAGGGCGGGCCGGGGGCAGAGGTCGGGCCGGGGGCAGAGGTCAGCCCGGGAGAAAAGGGCGGGCCGGGGGCAGACGTTTAACCGGGAGCAGAGGTTTAGCCGGAAGAAAAGATAAAGCCGGGAGCAAAGGGCAGGCCGGAGGCAGCGGTTTAACCGGGAGCAGAGGTTTAGCGGGGAGAAGAGATCAGGCCGGGAGCAAAGGGAGGGCCGGGAGCAGAGGTTTAACCCGGAGCAGAGGTTTAGCCGGGAGAAAAGATCAAGCCGGGAGCAAAGGGCTGGCCGGGGGCAGAGGTTTAACCGGGAACAGAGGTTTAGCCGGGAGAAGAGATCAGGCTGGGAGCAAAGGGCGAGCCGGGGGCAGAGGTTTGGCCAGGAGAAAATATGGGGCTGGGAGAAAAGGTCAGGCCGGGAGGAAAGGGCGGGCCGGGGGCAGAGGTTTCACCGGGAGCAGAGGTTTACCCGGAAGAAAACCAGGACGGGAGCAAAGGGCGGGCCGGGGGCAGAGGTCAGCCCGGGAGAAAAGGTCAGGCCAGGAGCAAAGGGCGGGCCGGGGGCAGAGGTTTGGCTGGGAGCAGAGGTTTAGCCGGGAGAAAAGATCAGGCCAGGAGCAAAGGGCGGGCCGGGGGCAGAGGTTAAACCGGGAGCAGAGGTTTAGCCGGGAGAAAAGATCAGGCCGGGAGCAAAGGGCGGGCCGGGGGCAGAGGTTTAACCAGGAGCAGTGGTTTAGCCGGGAGAAAAGATCAGGCCGGGAGCAAAGGTCAGACCCTCAGAAAAGGTTAGGCCGGAAGAAAAGGTCAGATCCACAGAAAAGGTTAGGCCGGAAGAAAAGGTCAGGTCGGTAGCACAGGGCAGTCCGGGAGCACAGGTTGAGCCGGGAGGAAAGATTAGGCCGGGAGCAAAGTCGGGCCGGGAGCAGAGGTTTAGCCGGGAGCAGAGGTTTGGCCGGGAACAAAGGTGGGGCCGGGAGCAGAGGCCAGCCCCGCAGAAAAGGTCAGGCCGGGAGCAAAGGTCAGGCCCGCGGAAGAAGTTTAGCTGAGAGAAAAGGTCAAGCAGGGAGCAAAAGTTTGGTCTGGAGAAAAGGTGGGGCCGGGAGCAAATGTCAGGCCCGCAGAAAAGGTTAATCCGGAAGAAAAAGGTCAGGTCGGGAGCACAGGTCAGGCTGGGAACAGAGGTTTAGCCGGGAGAAAAGATCAGGCGGGGAGCAAAGTTCGGGCCGGGAGCAGAGGTTTGGCCGGGAGCAAAGGTCGGGCCAAAAGCACAGGTTTAGCCAGGAGCGAAGGTTTGGACGGGAGGAAAGATCAGGCCGGGAGCAAAGGGCAGACCCGCAGAAGAGGTTTAGCTGAGAGAAAGGGTCAGGCCGGGAGCAGAGGTGTGGCCGGGAGCAGAGATTTGGCCGGGAGAAAAGGTGGTGGGGGGAGAAATGGTCGAGCCGGGACCAAAGGGCGGGGCGGGAACAGAGGTTTAGCCGGGAGCAGAGGTTTGGCCGGGAGAAAAGATCAGGCCGGGAGCAAAGGTCCGGCTGGGAGCACTGGTTTAGCCGGGAGCAGAGGTTTGGACGGGAGGAAAGATCAGGCCGGGAGCAAAGGGCAGACCCGCAGAAGAGGTATAGCTGAGAGAAAAGGTCAGGGCGGGAACAGAGGTTTGGCCGGGAGCAAATGGGGCCGGGAGCAGAGACCAGACCCGCAGAAAAGGTCAGGCCTGGAGCAAAGGTCAGGCCCGCAGAAGAGGTTTAGCTGAGAGAAAAGGTCAGGCCGGGAGCAGAGGTTTGGCCGGGAGAAAAGGTGGGGCCGGGAGCAAAGGTCGGGCCCGCAGAAAAGGTTAATCCAGAAGAAAAAGTTCAGGTCGGGAGCACAGGTCAGGCTGGGATCAGAGGTTTAGCCGGGAGAAAAGATTAGGCGGGGAGCAAAGGTCGGGCCGGGAGCAGAGGTTTGGCCGGGACCAGAGGTTTGGCTGGGAGAAAAGGTGGGGCGGGGAGAAAAGGTCGCGCCGGGAGCAAAGGGCGGGCCGGGAACAGAGGTGTAGCCTGGAGCAGAGGTTTGGCCGGGAGAAAAGATCAGGCCGGAGCAAAGGGCAGGCCGGGGGCAGAGGTTTTCCCGGCAGCAGAAGTTTAGCCGGGAGAGAAGATCAGGCCGGGAGCAAAGGGCGGGCCGGGAGCAGAGGTTTAACCAGGAACAGAGGTTTAGCAGGGAGAAAAGATCAGGCCGGGAGCAAAGGGCGGGACGGGAGCAGAGGTTTAGCCGAGGGGGAGACGTTTGGCCGGGAGAAAAGATCAGGCCGGGAGAAAAGGTCAGGCCAGGAGAAAACATCAGGCCGGGAGCAAAGGGCGGGCCGGGGGCCAGAGGTTTAACCGGGAGCAGAGGTTTAGTCGGGAGAAAAGATCAGGCCGGGAGCAAAGGGCGGGCCGGGGGCAGAGGTTTAACCGGGAGCAGAGGTTTAGCTGGGAGAAAAGATCAGGACGGGAGCAAAGGGAGTGCCGGGGGCAGAGGTTTAACCAGGAGCAGAGGTTTAGCCGGGAGAAAAGATCAGGACGGGAGCAAAGGGCGGGCCGGGGGCAGAGGTTTAACCGGGAGAAAAGATCCGGTCGGAAGCAAAGGGCGGGCCGGGGGCAGAGGTCAGGCCGGGGGCAGAGGTCAGGCCGGGAGAAAACATCAGGCCAATAGTAAGGATCAGGCCGGGAGCAAAGGGCGGGCCGGGGGCAGAGATTTAGCCGGGAGAAAACATCAGGCCAGAAGAAAAGATCAGGCCGGGAGCAAAGGGCGGGCCGGGAGCAGAGGTTTAGCCAGGAGAAAAGATCAGGCCGGGAGCAAAGGGAGATCTGCAGAAAAGGTGGTGCTGGGAGCAAAGGTCAGGCCCGCAGAAAAGGTTAATCCAGAAGAAAAAGGTCAGGTCTGGAACACAGGTAAGGCCTCGGCCAGAGGTTTAGCCGGAAGAAAAGATCAGGCCGGGAGCAAAGGGTGGGCCGGGGGCAGAGTTTTAACCGGGAGCAGAGGTTTAGCCGGGAGAAAAGATCAGGCCGGGAGCAAAGGGCGGGCCGGCAGCAGAGGTTTAACCGGGAGCAGAGGTGGGCCGGGAGCAGAGGTTTGGCCGGGAGAAAAGATCAGGCCCGGAGCAAAGGGAGTGCCGGGGGCAGAGGTTTAACCGGGAGCAGAGGTTTAGCCGGGAGAAAAGATCAGGCCGGGAGCAAAGGGCGGGCCGGCGGCAGAGGTTTAACTGGGAGCAGAGGTTTAGCAGGGAAAAAAGATCAGGCCGGGAGCAAAGGGAGGCCCGTAGAAAAGGTGGGCCGGGAGCAAAGGTCAGGCCCGCAGAAAGGTTAATCCGGAAGAAAAAGATCAGGTCGGAAGCACAGGTCGGGCCAGGAGCAGAGGTTTAGCCGGGAGAAAAGATGGGGCTGGGAGCAAATGGCGGGCCGGGCGTAGAGGCTTCACCGGGAAAAGAGGTTTAGCCGGGAGAAAAGATCAGGCCGGGAGCAAAGGGCGGGCCGGGGGCAGAGGTTTACCCGGGAGAAAAGATCAGGCCGGGAGCAAAGGGCGGGGCGGGGGCAGAGGTTTCACCCGGAGCAGAGGTTTAGCCGGAAGAAAACCAGGGCGGGAGCAAAGGGCAGGCCGGGAGGCGAGGTTTAGCCGGGAGAAAGATCAGGCCGGGAGCAAAGGGAGACCCGCAGAAAAGTTGGGGCCGGGAGCAAAGGTCAGGCCCGCAGAAAAGGTTAATCCAGAAGAAAAAGGTCAGGTCTGGAGCAGGGGTAAGGCCACGGCCAGAGGTGTAGCCGGAAGAAAAGATCAGGCCGGGAGCAAAGGGCGGGCCGGGGGCAGAGTTTTAAGCGCGAGCAGAGGTTTAGCCGGGAGAAAAGAATCAGGCCGGGAGCAAAGGGCGGGCCGGGGGCAGAGGTTTAGCCGGGAGAAAAGATAAGGCCGGGAGCAAAGGGCGGGCCGGGGCAGAGGTTTAACCGTGATCTGAGGTTTAGCCGGGAAAAAAGATCAGGCCGGGAGCAAAGGGCGGGCCGGCGGCAGAGGTTTAACCGGGAGCAGAGGTTTAGCCGGGAGAAAAGATCAGGCCGGGATCAAAGGGCGGCCCGGGGGCAGAGGTTTAACCGGGAGCAGAGGTGGGCCGGGAGCAGAGGTTTGGCCGGGAGAAAAGATCAGGCCCGGAGAAAAGGGAGTGCCGGGGGCAGAGGTTTTACCGGGAGCAGAGGTTTAGCCGGGAGAAAAGATCAGGCCGGGAGCAAGGGGCGGGCCGGCGGCAGAGGTTTAACTGGGAGCAGAGGTTGGTCCGGTTGCAGAGGTTTAGCCGGGAGAAAAGATCAGGCCGGGAGCAAAGGGAGGGCCGGGACAGAGGTTTAACCGGGAGCAGAGGTTTAGCCGAGAGAAAAGATCAGGCCGGAAGCAAAGGGCGGGCCGGGGGCAGAGGCTTAATCGGGAGCATTGGTTTAGCCGGGAAAAAAGATCAGGCCGGGAGCAAAGGGAGACCCGCAGAAAAGGTGGGGCCGGGAGCAAAGGTCAGGCCGCAGAAAAGGTTAATACAGAAGAAAAAGGTCAGTTCTGGAGCACAGGTCAGGCCGCGGGCAGAGGTTTAGCCAGGAGAAAAGACCAGGCCAGGAACAAAAAGCGGGCCGGGAGCTGAGGTTTAGCCGGGAGAAAAGATTAGGCCGGGAGCAAAGGGCGGGCCTTGGGCAGAGGTTTAACCGGGAGCAGTGGTTTAGGCGGGAGAAAAGATCAGGCCGGGAGAAAAGGGCGGGCCGGGGGCAGAGGTTTAACCGGGAGCAGAGGTTGGGCCGGGAGCAGAGGTTTAGCCGGGAGAAAAGATCAGGGCGGGAGCAAAGGGCGGGCGGGCGGCAGAGGTTTAACCGGGGAGAAGAGGTTTAAGCCGGGAAAAAAGATCAGGCCGGGAGCAAAGGGAGACCCGCAGAAAAGGTGGGGCCCGTAGGCAAAGGTCAGGCCCGCAGAAAGGTTAATCCAGAAGAAAAAGATCAGGTCGGAAGCACAGGTCAGGCCAGGAACATAGGTTTAGCCGGGAGAAAAGATGGGGGCAGGGAGCAAATGGCGGGCCGGGGGCAGAGGTTTAACTGGGAGCAGAGGTTTAGCCGGGAGGAAAGATCAAGCCGGGAGCAAAGGGCGGGGCGGTGGGCAGAGGTTTAACAGGGAGCAGTGGTTTAGCCGGGAGAAAAGATCAGGCCACCGGGAGCAGAGGTTAGCAGGGAAAAAAGATCAGGCCGGGAGCAAAGGGAGACCCGCAGAAAAGGTGGGCGGGGAGCAAAGGTCAGGCCCGCAGAAAAGGTTAATCCAGAAGAAAAAGGTCAGGTCTGGAGCACAGGTAAGGCCTCGGCCAGAGGTTTAGCCGGAAGAAAAGATCAGGCCAGAAGCAAAGGGCGGGCCGGGAGCAGAGGTTTAACCGGGAGCTGAGGTTTAACCGGGAAAAAAGATCAGGCCGGGAGCAAAGGGAGGGCCGGCGGCAGAGGATTTTAACCGGGAGCAGTGGTTTAGCCGGGAGGAAAAGATTCAGGCCGGGAGCAAAGGGCGGGGCGGGGGCAGAGGTTTAAACCCGGACCAGAGGTTTAGCCAGGAGAAAAGGGCAGGCCGGGAGCAAAGTGCGGCCGGGGCAGAGGTTTAACTGAGAGCAAGAGGTTTAGCCGGGAGAACAGATTCAGGCCGGGAGCAAAGGGCGGGCCGGCGGCAGACGTTTAACTGGGAGCAGAGGTTTAGCCGGCAGAGAAGATCAGGCCGGGAGCAAAGGGCGGGGCCGGGGCAGAGGTTTAACCGGGAGCAGAGGTTTGGCCGGGAGAAAAAATCTGGCCGGGAGCAAAGGGCGGGCCGGGGGCAGAGGTTAGTCTGGAGCAGAGGTTGGGCCGGGAGGCAGAGGTTTAGCCGGGGAGAAAAGATCAGGCCGCCAGCAAAGGGCGGGCCGCGGCAGAGGTTTAACCGGGAGCAGAGGTTTAGGCAGGGAAAAAAAGATCAGGCCGGGAGCAAAGGGAGGCCCGTAGAAAAGGTGGGGCCGGGAGCAAAGGTCAGGCCCGCAGAAAAGGTTAATCCGGAAGAAAAAGATCAGGTCGGAAGCACAGGTCGGGCCAGGAGCAGAGGTTTAGCGGGAGAAAAGATGGGGCTGGGAGCAAATGGCGGGCCGGGCGTAGAGGCTTCACCGGAAAAGAGGTTTAGCCGGGAGAAAAGATCAGGCCGGGAGCGAAGGGCGGGCCGGGGGCAGAGGTTTACCCGGGAGCAGTGGTTTTAGCCCGGCAGAAAAGATCAGGCCGGAGCAAAGGCGGGGGGTGGGCAGAGGTTTCACCCGGCGGAGCAGAGGTTTAGCCGGGAGAAAAGAACAGGGCGGGAGCAAAGGGCAGGCCGGGAGGCGAGGTTTAGCCGGGAGAAAGATCAGGCCGGGAGCAAAGGGAGACCCGCAGAAAAGTTGGGGCCGGGAGCAAGGTCAGGCCGCAGAAAAGGTTAATCCAGAAGAAAAAGGTCAGGTCTGGAGCAGGGGTAAGGCCACGGCCAGAGGTGTTAGCCAGAAGAAAAGATCAGGCCGGGAGCAAAGGGCGGGCCGGGGGCAGAGTTTTAAGCGGGAGCAGAGGTTTAGCCGGGAGAAAAGATCAGGCCGGGAGCAAAGGGCGGGCCGGGGGGCAGAGGTTTAGCCGGGAGAAAAGATAAGGCCGGGAGCAAAGGGCGGGCCGGGGGCAGAGGTTTAACCGTGATCTGAGGTTTAGCCGGGAAAAAAGATCAGGCCGGGAGCAAACGGAAGGGCCGGCGCAGAGAGTTTAACCGGGAGCAGAGGTTTACCCGGAGAAAAGATCAGGCCGGGATCAAAGGCGGCCCGGGGGCAGAGGTTTAACCGGGAGCAGAGGTGGGCCGGGAGCAGAGGTTTGGCCGGGAGAAAAGATCAGGCCCGGAGCAAAGGGAGTGCCGGGGGCAGAGGTTTAACCGGGAGCAGAGGTGGGCCGGGAGCAGAGGTTTAGCCGGGAGAAAAGATCAGGCCGGAGCTAAGGGCGGGCCGGCCGGCGAGAGGTTTAACTGGGAGCAGAGGTTGGTCCGGTTGCAGAGGTTTAGCCGGGAGAAAAGATAAGGCCGGGAGCAAAGGGAGTGCCGGGGGCAGAGGTTTTACCGGGAGCAGAGGTTTAGCCGATAGAAAAGATCAGGCCGGAAGCAAAGGGCGGGCCGGGGGCAGAGGCTTAATCGGGAGCATTGGTTTAGCCGGGAAAAAAGATCAGGCCGGGAGCAAAGGGAGACCCGCAGAAAAGGTGGGCCGGGAGCAAAGGTCAGGCCGCAGAAAAGGTTAATACAGAAGAAAAAGGTCAGGTCTGGAGCACAGGTCAGGCCGCGGGCAGAGGTTTAGCCAGGAGAAAAGACCAGGCCAGGAGCAAAAGGCGGGCCGGGAGCTGAGGTTTAGCCGGGAGAAAACATCAGGCCAGAAGAAAAGATCAGGCCGGGAGCAAAGGGCGGGCCTTGGGCAGAGGTTTAACCGGGAGCAGTGGTTTAGGCGGGAGAAAAGATCAGGGCGGGAGAAAAGGGCGGGCCGGGGGCAGAGGTTTAACCGGGAGCAGAGGTTTAGCCAGGAGAAAAGGTCAGGCCGGGAGCAAAGGGCTGGCCGGGGGCAGAGGTTTAACCGGGAGCAGAGGTTGGGCCGGGAGCAGAGGTTTAGCCGGGAGAAAAGATCAGGGGGGGGAGCAAAGGGCGGGCGGGCGGCAGAGGTTTAACCGGGAGAAGAGGTTTAGCCGGGAAAAAAGATCAGGCCGGGAGCAAAGGGAGACCCGCAGAAAAGGGGGGGCCGTAGCAAAGGTCAGGCCCGCAGAAAAGGTTAATCCAGAAGAAAAAGATCAGGTCGGAAGCACAGGTCAGGCCAGGAACAGAGGTTTAGCCGGGAGAAAAGATGGGGCAGGGAGCAAATGGCGGGCCGGGGGCAGAGGTTTAACTGGGAGCAGAGGTTTAGCCGGGAGGAAAGATCAAGCCGGGAGCAAAGGGCGGGGCGGGGGCAGAGGTTTAACAGGGAGCAGTGGTTTAGCCGGGAGAAAAGATCAGGCCACCGGGAGCAGAGGTTTAGCAGGGAAAAAAGATCAGGCCGGGAGCAAAGGGAGACCCGCAGAAAAGGTGGGGCGGGGAGCAAAGGTCAGGCCCGCAGAAAAGGTTAATCCAGAAGAAAAAGGTCATGTCTGGAGCACAGGTAAGGCCTCGGCCAGAGGTTTAGCCGGAAGAAAAGATCAGGCCGGGAGCAAAGGGCGGGCCGGGAGCAGAGGTTTAACCGGGAGCTGAGGTTTAACCGGGAAAAAAGATCAGGCCGGGAGCAAAGGGAGGGCCGGCGGCAGAGGTTTAACCGGGAGCAGTGGTTTAGCCGGGAGAAAAGATCAGGCCGGGAGCAAAGGGCGGGGCGGGGGCAGAGGTTTAACCCGGACCAGAGGTTTAGCCAGGAGAAAAGGGCAGGCCGGGAGCAAAGTGCGGCCGGGGGCAGAGGTTTAACTGAGAGCAGAGGTTTAGCCGGGAGAACAGATCAGGCCGGGAGCAAAGGGCGGGCCGGCGGCAGACGTTTAACTGGGAGCAGAGGTTTAGCCGGCAGAGAAGATCAGGCCGGGAGCAAAGGGCGGGCCGGGGGCAGAGGTTTAACCGGGAGCAGAGGTTTGGCCGGGAGAAAAAATCTGGCCGGGAGCAAAGGGCGGGCCGGGGGCAGAGGTTTAGTCTGGAGCAGAGGTTGGGCCGGGAGCAGAGGTTTAGCCGGGAGAAAAGATCAGGCCGCCAGCAAAGGGCGGGCCGGCGGCAGAGGTTTAACCGGGAGCAGAGGTTTAGCAGGGAAAAAAGATCAGGCCGGGAGCAAAGGGAGGCCCGTAGAAAAGGTGGGGCCGGGAGCAAAGGTCAGGGCCGCAGAAAAGGTTAATCCGGAAGAAAAAGATCAGGTCGGAAGCACAGGTCGGGCCAGGAGCAGAGGTTTAGCGGGAGAAAAAGATGGGGGCTGGAGCAAATGGCGGGCGGGCGTAGAGGCTTCACCGGGAAAAGAGGTTTAGCCGGGAGAAAAGATCAGGCCGGGAGCGAGGGGCGGGCCGGGGGCAGAGGTTTACCCGGGAGCAGTGGTTTAGCCGGCAGAAAAGATCAGGCCGGGAGCAAAGGGCGGGGCGGGGCAGAGGTTTCACCGGGAGCAGAGGTTTAGCCGGGAGAAAGAACAGGGCGGGAGCTAAGGGCAAGGCCGGGAGGCGAGGTTGTAGCCGGGAGAAAAGATCAGGCCGGGAGCAAAAGGGAGACCCGCAGAAAAGTTGGGGCCGGGAGCAAAGGTCAGGCCGCAGAAAAGGTTAATCCAGAAGAAAAAGGTCAGGTCTGGAGCAGGGTAAGGCCACGGCCAGAGGTGTAGCCAGAAGAAAAGATCAGGCCGGGAGCAAAGGGCGGGCCGGGGGCAGAGTTTTAAGCGCGAGCAGAGGTTTAGCCGGGAGAAAAGATCAGGCCGGGAGCAAAGGGCGGGCCGGGGGCAGAGGTTTAGCCGGGAGAAAAGATAAGGCCGGGAGCAAAGGGCGGGCCGGGGGCAGAGGTTTAACCGTGATCTGAGGTTTAGCCGGGAAAAAAGATCAGGCCGGGAGCAAACGGAGGGCCGGCGGCAGAGGTTTAACCGGGAGCAGAGGTTTAGCCGGGAGAACAGATCAGGCCGGGAGCAAAGGCCGGGCCGGGGGCAGAGGTTTAACCGGGAGCAGAGGTTTAGCCGGGAGAAAAGATCAGGCCAGGAGCAAAGGGCGGGCCGGGGGCAGAGGTTTAACCGGGAGCAGAGGTTTAGCCGGGAGAAAAGGGCGGGCCGGGGGCAGAGGTTTAACCGGGAGCAGAGGTTTAGCCGGGAGAATAGATCAGGCCGGGAGCAAAGGGCGGGCCGGCGGCAGAGGTTTAACCGGGAGCAGAGGTTTAGCAGGGAAAAAAGATCAGGCCGGGAGCAAAGGGAGACCCGCAGAAAAGGTGGGGCGGGAGCCAAGGTCAGGCCCGCAGAAAGGGTTAATCCGGAAGAAAAAGATCAGGTCGGAAGCACAGGTCAGGCCAGGAGCAGAGGTTTAGCCGGTAGAAAAGATGGGGCTGGGAGCAAATGGCGGGCCAGGGACAGAGGTTTAACCGGGAGCAGAGGTTTAGCTGGGAGGAAAGATCAAGCCGGGAGCAAAGGGCGGGCCGGGGGAGAGATTTAACCGGGAGCAGAGGTTTAGCCGGGAGAAAAGATCAGGCCGGGAGCAAAGGGCGGACCTTGGGCAGAGGTTTAACCGGGAGCAGTGGTTTACCCGGGAGAAAAGATCAGGCTGGGAGCAAAGGGCGGGGCGGGGGCAGAGGTTTAACCCGGATCAGAGGTTTAGCCGGAGAAAAGGTCAGTCCGGGAGCAAAGTGCGGGCCGGGGGCAGAGGTTTAAACGGGAGCAGAGGTTTAGCCGGGAGAAAAGATCAGGCCGGGAGCAAAGGGCGGGCCGGGAGCAGAGGTTTAACCGAGAGCAGAGGTTTAGCCGGGAGAACAGATCAGGCCGGGAGCAAAGGCCGGGCCGGGGGCAGACGTTTAACCGGGAGCAGAGGTTTAGCCGGGAGAGAAGATCAGGCCAGGAGCAAAGGGCAGGCCGGGGGCAGAGGTTTAACCTGGAGCAGAGGTTTAGCTGGGAGAAAAAATCAGGCCGGGAGCAAAGGGCGGGCCGGGGGCAGAGGTTTAGCCGGGAGAATAGATCAGGCCGGGAGCAAAGGGCGGGCCGTGGGCAGAGGTTTAACCGGGAGCAGAGGTTTAGCCGGGAGGAAAGATCAAGCCGGGAGCAAAGGGCGGGCCAGGGGAGAGATTTAACCGGGAGCAGAGGTTTAGCCGGGAGAAAAGATCAGGCCGGGAGCAAAAGGCGGGCCCGGGGCAGAGGTTTAACCGGGAGCAGAGGTTTAGCCGGGAGAAAAGATCAGGCCGGGAGCAAAGGGCGGGCCGGGGGTAGAGGTTTCACCGGGAGCAGAGGTTTAGCCGGGAGAAAAGGTCAGGCCGGGAGCAAAGGGCGGGCCGGGGGCAGAGGTTTACCCGGGAGCAGTGGTTTAGCCGAGAGAAAAAATCAGGCCGGGAGCAAAGGGCGGGGCGGGGGCAGAGGTTTCACCGGGAGCAGAGGTTTAGCAGGGAAAAAAGATCAGGCCGGGAGCAAAGGGAGACCCGCAGAAAAGGTGGGGCCGGGAGCAAAGGTCAGGCCCGCAGAAAAGGTTAATCCGGAAGAAAAAGATCAGGTCGGAAGCACAGGTCAGGCCAGGAGCAGAGGTTTAGCCGGGAGAAAAGATGGGGCTGGGAGCAAATGGCAGGCCGGGGGTAGAGGTTTCACCGGGAGCAGAGGTTTAGCCGGGAGAAAAGATCAGGCCGGGAGCAAAGGGCGGGCCGGGGGCAGAGGTTTAGCCGGGAGCAGTGGTTTAGCCGGGAGAAAAGATCAGGCCGGGAGCAAAGGGCGGGGCGGGGGCAGAGGTTTCACCGGGAGCAGAGGTTTAGCCGGGAGAAAAGATCAGGCCGGGAGCAAAGGGCGGTCCGGGAGGAGAGGTTTAGCCGGGAGAAAAGATCAGGCCGGGAGCAAAGGGAGACCCGCAGAAAAGGTGGGGCCGGGAACAAAGGTCAGGCCCGCAGAAAAGGTTAATCCAGAAGAAAAAGTTCAGGTCTGGAGCAGAGGTAAGGCAACGGCCAGAGGTGTAGCCGGAAGAAAAGATCAGGGCGGGAGCAAAGGGCGGGCCGGGGGTAGAGGTTTAAGCGGGAGCAGAGGTTTAGCCGGGAGAAAACATCAGGCCGGGAGCAAAGGGTGGGCCGGGGGCAGAGGTTTAGCCGGGAGAAAAGATAAGGCCGGGAGCAAAGGGCGGTCCGGGGGCAGAGGTTTAACCGGGAGCTGAGGTCTAGCCGGGAAAAAAGATCAGGCCGGGAGCAAAGGGCGGGCCGGCGGCAGAGGTTTAACCGGGAGCAGAGGTTTAGCCGGGAGAAAAGATCAGGCCGGGAGCAAAGGGAGACCCGCAGAAAAGGAGGGGCCGGGAGCAAAGGTCAGGCCGCAGAAAAGGTTAATACAGACGAAAAAGGTCAGGTCTGGTGCACAGTTCTGGCCGCGGGCAGAGGTTTAGCCAGGAGAAAAGACCAGGCCGGGAGCAAAGGGCGGGCCCGGAGCTGAGGTTTAGCCGGGAGAAAAGATCAGCACGGGAGCAAAGGGCAAAGATCAGCCCAGGATCCTGCCCCGGCGGTGGCGGCGACGACGGTGAGGGCGACTCGGAGGGTCCGGTGCTGCACCGCCCCCCTACTCACGTGCAGGTGCTCTCCATCTTCTCCCAGTAAGGTCGGTGTGGCCCCGCCGAGGGGTGGGCAGCAGCCTCCAGCTTCGGGCCCGGGCGGGCCGGGACTGCGCCGCTGGCAGGCCCCACCGTGCTTCGGGTCTGGGAGGGCAAGAGAAACAAACGCCAGAGTGAGCCAGACAGCCAGCCACCCAGCGAGCCAGCTCCCACCTCCGGCCGAGCTGCGGGGTCCCTGCCCGCTCACCTGCCCTCTCCGGTGGCCACGGTTCCGTGGACTAGGTCCCGCGACGTCCGTGGCCATCAGCACCCCCGCCCTACCCAGACCCGCCCCCCCTCAGCCCGGAAAGGGGTGCAGCTGGGCGGGGGATCGGCAGGGTCTCGGCGGGGGCCGGGGCCGGCCTGGGGCAGAGAGGGCTTCAGGGGTTGCGGTGCTGCGCCTGTCCCCAGCCGAGCGGACCGGACGGGGCGGCCGCAAGGAGCCCGGACACCCGGGGTCCCGGGAGGGGCCTGTGTCTCATCCCGCGGCTTCAGTGTGGCTCGGGGACAGAGTGGGGCCGGGCCCAAAAAGGCCGGGAAGGGGAAGGGGGAGGCCGGGAGGAGAAAGGGGGCCGAGGGCAAAATGTGGGGGCGGGAAGCCAGCTGACGGGCTGCGAAACGGGGGACCTATGACAAAGGGGGAGGCCCGGAGAAAAGGGACCGCGGCGAAAAAAGGCCGGGCCAGGGAACAGGGGTCGGCGAGAGGAAACGGTCCGACGAGCGGTAAGTGGGGTGGGGGGGCGAGGCGGCGAGGGGACGGGGCCAGGAAAGGGAGGCCCACAGCCGAGGGGAAGCCCAGAAACAAAACGGAGCAGCCGAGGAGCAAAGGGTTCACCAGGAGCAGAGGATAGGCCGGGAGCAAAGGTCAGACCCTCAGAAAAGGTTAGGCCGGAAGAAAAGGTCAGATCCACAGAAAAGGTTAGGCCGGAAGAAACGGTCAGGTCGGTAGCACAGGGCAGTCCGGGAGCACAGGTTGAGCCGGGAGGAAAGATTAGGCCGGGAGCAAAGTCGGGCCGGGAGCAGAGGTTTAGCCGGGAGCAGAGGTTTGGCCGGGAACAAAGGTGGGGCCGGGAGCAGATGCCAGCCCCGCAGAAAAGGTCAGGCCGGGAGCAAAGGTCAGGCCCGCGGAAGAAGTTTAGCTGAGAGAAAAGGTCAAGCAGGGAGCAAAAGTTTGGTCTGGAGAAAAGGTGGGGCCGGGAGCAAATGTCAGGCCCGCAGAAAAGGTTAATCCGGAAGAAAAAGGTCAGGTCGGGAGCACAGGTCAGGCTGGGAACAGAGGTTTAGCCGGGAGAAAAGATCAGGCGGGGAGCAAAGTTCGGGCCGGGAGCAGAGGTTTGGCCGGGAGCAAAGGTCGGGCCAGGAGCACAGGTTTAGCCAGGAGCGAAGGTTTGGACGGGAGGAAAGATCAGGCCGGGAGCAAAGGGCAGACCCGCAGAAGAGGTTTAGCTGAGAGAAAGGGTCAGGCCGGGAGCAGAGGTGTGGCCGGGAGCAGAGATTTGACCGGGAGAAAAGGTGGTGGGGGGAGAAATGGTCGAGCCGGGACCAAAGGGCGGGGCGGGAACAGAGGTTTAGCCGGGAGCAGAGGTTTGGCCGGGAGAAAAGATCAGGCCGGGAGCAAAGGTCCAGCTGGGAGCACTGGTTTAGCCGGGAGCAGAGGTTTGGACGGGAGGAAAGATCAGGCCGGGAGCAAAGGGCAGACCCGCAGAAGAGGTATAGCTGAGAGAAAAGGTCAGGGCGGGAACAGAGGTTTGGCCGGGAGCAAATGGGGCCGGGAGCAGAGACCAGACCCGCAGAAAAGGTCAGGCCTGTAGCAAAGGTCAGGCCCGCAGAAGAGGTTTAGCTGAGAGAAAAGGTCAGGCCGGGAGCAGAGGTTTGGCCGGGAGAAAAGGTGGGGCCGGGAGCAAAGGTCGGACCCGCAGAAAAGGTTAATCCAGAAGAAAAAGTTCAGGTCGGGAGCACAGGTCAGGCTGGGATCAGAGGTTTAGCCGGGAGAAAAGATTAGGCGGGGAGCAAAGGTCGGGCCGGGAGCAGAGGTTTGGCCGGGACCAGAGGTTTGGCTGGGAGAAAAGGTGGGGCGGGGAGAAAAGGTCGCGCCGGGAGCAAAGGGCGGGCCGGGAACAGAGGTGTAGCCTGGAGCAGAGGTTTGGCCGGGAGAAAAGATCAGGCCGGGAGCAAAGGGCAGGCCGGGGGCAGAGGTTTTCCCGGCAGCAGAAGTTTAGCCGGGAGAGAAGATCAGGCCGGGAGCAAAGGGCGGGCCGGGAGCAGAGGTTTAACCAGGAACAGAGGTTTAGCAGGGAGAAAAGATCAGGCCGGGAGCAAAGGGCGGGACGGGAGCAGAGGTTTAGCCGAGGGGGAGACGTTTGGCCGGGAGAAAAGATCAGGCCGGGAGAAAAGGTCAGGCCAGGAGAAAACATCAGGCCAGGAGCAAAGGGCGGGCCGGGGGCAGAGGTTTAACCGGGAGCAGAGGTTTAGTCGGGAGAAAAGATCAGGCCGGGAGCAAAGGGCGGGCCGGGGGCAGAGGTTTAACCGGGAGCAGAGGTTTAGTCGGGAGAAAAGATCAGGCCGGGAGCAAAGGGCGGGCCGGGGGCAGAGGTTTAACCGGGAGCAGAGGTTTAGCTGGGAGAAAAGATCAGGACGGGAGCAAAGGGAGTGCCGGGGGCAGAGGTTTAACCAGGAGCAGAGGTTTAGCCGGGAGAAAAGATCAGGACGAGAGCAAAGGGCGGGCCGGGGGCAGAGGTTTAACCAGGAGAAAAGATCCGGTCGGAAGCAAAGGGCGGGCCGGGGGCAGAGCTCAAGCCGGGAGAAAACATCAGGCCAATAGTAAGGATCAGGCCGGGAGCAAAGGGCGGGCCGGGGGCAGAGATTTAGCCGGGAGAAAACATCAGGCCGGAAGAAAAGATCAGGCCGGGAGCAAAGGGCGGGCCGGGAGCAAAGGTTTAGCCAGGAGAAAAGATCAGGCCGGGAGCAAAGGGAGATCTGCAGAAAAGGTGAGGACGGGAGCAAAGGTCAGGCCCGCAGAAAAGGTTAATCCAGAAGAAAAAGGTCAGGTCTGGAACACAGGTAAGGCCTCGGCCAGAGGTTTAGCCGGAAGAAAAGATCAGGCCGGGAGCAAAGGGTGGGCCGGGGGCAGAGTTTTAACCGGGAGCAGAGGTTTAGCCGGGAGAAAAGATCAG
Source organism: Ornithorhynchus anatinus (assembly GCF_004115215.2). Lineage (NCBI taxonomy): Eukaryota > Metazoa > Chordata > Mammalia > Monotremata > Ornithorhynchidae > Ornithorhynchus > Ornithorhynchus anatinus. The sequence continues at coordinate 13,874 of NW_024396788.1, read as the reverse complement.
GCCGGGAGCAAAGGGCGGGCCGGCAGCAGAGGTTTAACCGGGAGCAGAGGTGGGCCGGGAGCAGAGGTTTGGCCGGGAGAAAAGATCAGGCCCGGAGCAAAGGGAGTGCCGGGGGCAGAGGTTTAACCGGGAGCAGAGGTTTAGCCGGGAGAAAAGATCAGGCCGGGAGCAAAGGGCGGGCCGGCGGCAGAGGTTTAACTGGGAGCAGAGGTTGGTCCGGTTGCAGAGGTTTAGCCGGGAGAAAAGATCAGGCCGGGAGCAAAGGGAGTGCCGGGGGCAGAGGTTTTACCGGGAGCAGAGGTTTAGCCGAGAGAAAAGATCAGGCCGGAAGCAAAGGGCGGGCCGGGGGCAGAGGCTTAATCGGGAGCATTGGTTTAGCCGGGAAAAAAGATCAGGCCGGGAACAAAGGGAGACCCACAGAAAAGGTGGGGCCGGGAGCAAAGGTCAGGCCGCAGAAAAGGTTAATACAGAAGAAAAAGGTCAGGTCTGGAGCACAGGTCAGGCCGTGGGCAGAGGTTTAGCCAGGAGAAAAGACCAGGCCAGGAGCAAAAGGCGGGCCGGGAGCTGAGGTTTAGCCGGGAGAAAAGATCAGGCCGGGAGCAAAGGGCGGGCCTTGGGCAGAGGTTTAACCGGGAGCAGTGGTTTAGGCGGGAGAAAAGATCAGGCCGGGAGAAAAGGGCGGGGCGGGGGCAGAGGTTTAACCGGGAGCAGAGGTTTAGCCAGGAGAAAAGGTCAGGCCGGGAGCAAAGGGCGGGCCGGGGGCAGAGGTTTAACCGGGAGCAGAGGTTGGGCCGGGAGCAGAGGTTTAGCCGGGAGAAAAGATCAGGGCGGGAGCAAAGGGCGGGCGGGCGGCAGAGGTTTAACCGGGAGCAGAGGTTTAGCCGGGAAAAAAGATCAGGCCGGGAGCAAAGGGAGACCCGCAGAAAAGGTGGGGCCCGTAGCAAAGGTCAGGCCCGCAGAAAAGGTTAATCCAGAAGAAAAAGATCAGGTCGGAAGCACAGGTCAGGCCAGGAACATAGGTTTAGCCGGGAGAAAAGATGGGGCAGGGAGCAAATGGCGGGCCGGGGGCAGAGGTTTAACTGGGAGCAGAGGTTTAGCCGGGAGGAAAGATCAAGCCGGGAGCAAAGGGCGGGGCGGGGGCAGAGGTTTAGCAGGGAGCAGTGGTTTAGCCGGGAGAAAAGATCAGGCCGGGAGCAAAGGGAGGCCCGTAGAAATGGTGGGGCCGGGAGCAAAGGTCAGGCCCGCAGAAAAGGTTAATCCGGAAGAAAAAGATCAGGTCGGAAGCACAGGTCGGGCCAGGAGCAGAGGTTTAGCCGGGAGAAAAGATGGGGCTGGGAGCAAATGGCGGGCCGGGCGTAGAGGCTTCACCGGGAAAAGAGGTTTAGCCGGGAGGAAAGATCATGCCGGGAGCAAAGGGTGGGCCGGGGGAGAGGTTTAACAGGGAGCAGTGGTTTAGCCGGGAGAAAAGATCAGGCCGGGAGCAAAGGGCGGGCCTGGGGCAGAGGTTTAACCGGGAGCAGAGGTTTAGCCGGGAGAAAAGATCAGGCCGGGAGCAAAGGGCGGGCCTGGGGCAGAGGTTTAACCGGGAGCAGAGGTTTAGCAGGGAAAAAAGATCAGGCCGGGAGCAAAGGGAGACCCGCAGAAAAGGTGGGGCGGGGAGCAAAGGTCAGGCCCGCAGAAAAGGTTAATCCAGAAGAAAAAGGTCAGGTCTGGAGCACAGGTAAGGCCTCGGCCAGAGGTTTAGCCGGAAGAAAAGATCAGGCCGGGAGCAAAGGGCGGGTCGGGAGCAGAGGTTTAACCGGGAGCTGAGGTCTAACCGGGAAAAAAGATCAGGCCGGGAGCAAAGGGAGGGCCGGCGGCAGAGGTTTAACCGGGAGCAGAGGTTTAGCCGGGAGAAAAGATCAGGCCGGGAGCAAAGGGCCGGCCGGGGGCAGAGGTTTAACCGGGAGCAGTGGTTTAGCCGGGAGAAAAGATCAGGCCGGGAGTAAAGGGCGGGGCGGGGGCAGAGGTTTAACCCGGACCAGAGGTTTAGCCGGGAGAAAAGGTCAGGCCGGGAGCAAAGTGCGGCCGGGGGCAGAGGTTTAACTGAGAGCAGAGGTTTAGCCGGGAGAACAGATCAGGCCGGGAGCAAAGGACGGGCCGGCGGCAGACGTTTAACTGGGAGCAGAGGTTTAGCCGGGAGAGAAGATCAGGCCGGGAGCAAAGGGCGGGCCGGGGGCAGAGGTTTAACCGGGAGCAGAGGTTTGGCCGGGAGAAAATATCTGGCCGGGAGCAAAGGGCGGGCCGTGGGCAGAGGTTTAGTCTGGAGCAGAGGTTGGGCCGGGAGCAGAGGTTTGGCCGGGAGAAAAGATCAGGCCGCCAGCAAAGGGCGGGCCGGCGGCAGAGGTTTAACCGGGAGCAGAGGTTTAGCAGGGAAAAAAGATCAGGGCGGGAGCAAAGGGAGACCCGTAGAAAAGGTGGGGCCGGGAGCAAAGGTCAGGCCCGCAGAAAAGGTTAATCCGGAAGAAAAAGATCAGGTCGGAAGCACAGGTCGGGCCAGGAGCAGAGGTTTAGCCGGGAGAAAAGATGGGGCTGGGAGCAAATGGCGGGCCGGGCGTAGAGGCTTCACCGGGAAAAGAGGTTTAGCCGGGAGAAAAGATCAGGCCGGGAGCAAGGGGCGGGCCGGGGGCAGAGGTTTACACGGGAGCAGTGTTTTAGCCGGCAGAAAAGATCAGGCCGGGAGCAAAGGGCGGGGCGGGGGCAGAGGTTTCACCCGGAGCAGAGGTTTAGCCGGGAGAAAAGAACAGGGCGGGAGCAAAGGGCAGGCCGGGAGGCGAGGTTTAGCCGGGAGAAAAGATCAGGCCGGGAGCAAAGGGAGACCCGCAGAAAAGGTTAATCCAGAAGAAAAAGGTCAGGTCTGGAGCAGAGGTAAGGCCACGGGCAGAGGTGTAGCCGGAAGAAAAGATCAGGCCGGAAGCAAAGGGCGGGCCGGGGGCAGAGTTTTAAGCGGGAGCAGAGGTTTAGCCGGGAGAAAAGATCAGGCCGGGAGCAAAGGGCGGGCCGGGGGCAGAGGTTTAGCCGGGAGAAAAGATAAGCCCGGGAGCAAAGGGCGGGCCGGGGGCAGAGGTTTAACCGTGAGCTGAGGTTTAGCCGGGAAAAAAGATCAGGCCGGGAGCAAAGAGAGGGCCGGCGGCAGAGGTTTAACCGGGAGCAGAGGTTTAGCCGGGAGAAAAGATCAGGCCGGGATCAAAGGGCGGCCCGGGAGCAGAGGTTTAACCGGGAGCATTGGTTTAGCCGGGAAAAAAGATCAGGCCGGGAGCAAAGGGAGACCCACAGAAAAGGTGGGGCCGGGAGCAAAGGTCAGGCCCGCAGAAAAGGTTAATCCAGAAGAAAAACGTCAGGTCTGGAGCACAGGTAATTCCTCGGCCAGAGGTTTAGCCGGAAGAAAAGATGAGGCCGGGAGCAAAGGGCGGGCCGGGAGCAGAGGTTTAACCGGGAGCTGAGGTTTAACCGGAAAAAAAGATCAGGCCGGGAGCAAAGGGAGGGCCGGCGGCAGAGGTTTAACCGGGAGCAGAGGTTTAGCCGGGAGAAAAGATCAGGCCGGGATCAAAGGGCGGCCCGGGGGCAGAGGTTTAACCGGGAGCAGTGGTTTAGCCGGGAGAAAAGATCAGGCCGGGAACAAAGGGTGGGCCGGGAGCAGAGGTTTAACCGAGAGCAGAGGTTTAGCCGGGAGAACAGATCAGGCCGGGAGCAAAGGCCGGGCCGGGGGCAGACGTTTAACCGGGAGCAGAGGTTTAGCCGGGAGAGAAGATCAGGCCAGGAGCAAAGGGCAGGCCGGGGGCAGAGGTTTAACCTGGAGCAGAGGTTTAGCCGGGAGAAAAAATCAGGCCGGGAGCAAAGGGCGGGCCGGGGGCAGAGGTTTAACCGGGAGCAGAGGTTGGGCCGGGGGCAGAGGTTTAGCCGGGAGAATAGATCAGGCCGGGAGCAAAGGGCGGGCCGGGGGAGAGATTTAACCGGGAGCAGAGGTTTAGCCGGGAGAAAAGATCAGGCCGGGAGCAAAAGGCGGGCCCGGGGCAGAGGTTTAACCGGGAGCAGAGGTTTAGCCGGGAGAAAAGATCAGGCCGGGAGCAAAGGGCGGGCCGGGGGAGAGATTTAACCGGGAGCAGAGGTTTAGCCGGGAGAAAAGATCAGGCCGGGAGCAAAAGGCGGGCCCGGGGCAGAGGTTTAACCGGGAGCAGAGGTTTAGCCGGGAGAAAAGATCAGGCCGGGAGCAAAGGGCGGGCCGGGGGTAGAGGTTTCACCGGGACCAGAGGTTTAGCAGGGAAAAAAGATCAGGCCGGGAGCAAAGGGAGACCCGCAGAAAAGGTGGGGCCGGGAGCAAAGGTCAGGCCCGCAGAAAAGGTTAATCCGGAAGAAAAGGATCAGGTCGGAAGCACAGGTCAGTCCAGGAGCAGAGGTTTAGCCGGGAGAAAAGATGGGGCTGGGAGCAAATGGCAGGCCGGGGGTAGAGGTTTCACCGGGAGCAGAGGTTTAGCCGGGAGAAAAGATCAGGCCGGGAGCAAAGGGCGGGCCGGGGGCAGAGGTTTACCCGGGAGCAGTGGTTTAGCCGGGAGAAAAGATCAGGCCGGGAGCAATGGGCGGGGCGGGGGCAGAGGTTTCACCGGGAGCAGAGGTTTAGCCGGGAGAAAAGATCAGGCCGGGAGCAAAGGGCGGTCCGGGAGGAGAGGTTTAGCCGGGAGAAAAGATCAGGCCGGGAGCAAAGGGAGACCCGCAGAAAAGGTGGGGCCGGGAACAAAGGTCAGGCCCGCAGAAAAGGTTAATCCAGAAGAAAAAGGTCAGGTCTGGAGCAGAGGTAAGGCAACGGCCAGAGGTGTAGCCGGAAGAAAAGATCAGGGCGGGAGCAAAGGGCGGGCCGGGGGTAGAGGTTTAAGCGGGAGCAGAGGTTTAGCCGGGAGAAAAGATCAGGCCGGGAGCAAAGGGTGGGCCGGGGGCAGAGGTTTAGCAGGGAGAAAAGATAAGGCCGGGAGCAAAGGGCGGTCCGGGAGCAGAGGTTTAACCGGGAGCTGAGGTCTAGCCGGGAAAAAAGATCAGGCCGGGAGCAAAGGGCGGGCCGGCGGCAGAGGTTTAACCGGGAGCAGAGTTTTAGCCGGGAGAAAAGATCAGGCCGGGAGCAAAGGGAGACCCGCAGAAAAGGAGGGGCGGGAGCAAAGGTCAGGCCGCAGAAAAGGTTAATACAGACGAAAAAGGTCAGGTCTGGTGCACAGTTCTGGCCGCGGGCAGAGGTTTAGCCAGGAGAAAAGACCAGGCCGGGAGCAAAGGGCGGGCCGGGAGCAGAGGTTTAGCCGGGAGAAAAGATCAGGCCGGGAGAAAAGGGCGGGCCGGGGGCAGAGGTTTAACCGGGAGCTGAGGTTTAACCGGGAAAAAAGATCAGGCCGGGAGCAAAGGGAGGGCCGGCGGCAGAAGTTTAACCGGGAGCAGAGGTTTAGCCGGGAGAAAAGATCAGGCCGGGAGCAAAGGGCGGGGCGGGGGCAGAGGTTTAACCCGGACAAGAGGTTTAGCCGGGAGAAAAGATCAGGCCGGGAGCAAAGGGCGGGCCGGGAGCAGAGGTTTAACCGAGAGCAGAGGTTTAGCTGGGAGAGAAGATCAGGCCGGGAGCAAAGGGCGGCCCGGGGGCAGAGGTTTAACCGGGAGCAGAGGTTTAGCCGGGAGAAAAAATCAGGCCGGGAGCAAAGGGCCGGCCGGGGGCAGAGGTTTAAACGGGGGTAGAGGTTGGGCCGGGAGCAGAGCTTTAGCCGGGAGAAAAGATCAGGCCGGGAGCAAAGGGCGGGCCGGGGGCAGAGGTTTAACCGGGAGCAGAGGTTTAGCCGGGAGAAAAGATTAGGCCAGGAGCAAAGGGCGGGCCTGGGGCAGAGGTTTAACCGGGAGCAGAGGTTTAGCAGGGAAAAAAGATCAGGCCGGGAGCAAAGGGAGACCCGCAGAAAAGGTGGGGCGGGGAGCAAAGGTCAGGCCCGCAGAAAAGGTTAATCCAGAAGAAAAAGGTCAGGTCTGGAGCACAGGTAAGGCCTCGGCCAGAGGTTTAGCCGGAAGAAAAGATCAGGCCGGGAGCAAAGGGCGGGCCGGGAGCAGAGGTTTAACCGGGAGCTGAGGTTTAACCGGGAAAAAAGATCAGGCCGGGAGCAAAGGGAGGGCCGGCGGCAGAGGTTTAACCGGGAGCAGAGGTTTAGCCGGGAGAAAAGATCAGGCCGGGAGCAAAGGGCCGGCCGGGGGCAGAGGTTTAACCGGGAGCAGTGGTTTAGCCGGGAGAAAAGATCAGGCCGGGAGCAAAGGGCGGGGCGGGGGCAGAGGTTTAACCCGGACCAGAGGTTTAGCCAGGAGAAAAGGTCAGGCCGGGAGCAAAGTGCGGCCGGGGGCAGAGGTTTAACTGAGAGCAGAGGTTTAGCCGGGAGAACAGATCAGGCCGGGAGCAAAGGGCGGGCCGGCGGCAGACGTTTAACTGGGAGCAGAGGTTTAGCCGGGAGAGAAGATCAGGCCGGGAGCAAAGGGCTGGCCGGGGGCAGAGGTTTAACCGGGAGCAGAGGTTTGGCCGGGAGAAAAAATCTGGCCGGGAGCAAAGGGCGGGCCGGGGGCAGAGGTTTAGTCTGGAACAGAGGTTGGGCCGGGAGCAGAGGTTTAGCCGGGAGAAAAGATCAGGCCGCCAGCAAAGGGCGGGCCGGCGGCAGAGGTTTAACCGGGAGCAGAGGTTTAGCAGGGAAAAAAGATCAGGCCGGGAGCAAAGGGAGGCCCGTAGAAAAGGTGGGGCCGGGAGCAAAGGTCAGGCCCGCAGAAAAGGTTAATCCGGAAGAAAAAGATCAGGTCGGAAGCACAGGTCGGGCCAGGAGCAGAGGTTTAGCCGGGAGAAAAGATGGGGCTGGGAGCAAATGGCGGGCCGGGCGTAGAGGCTTCACCGGGAAAAGAGGTTTAGCCGGGAGAAAAGATCAGGCCGGGAGCAAGGGGCGGGCCGGGGGCAGAGGTTTACCCGGGAGCAGTGGTTTAGCCGGCAGAAAAGATCAGGCCGGGAGCAAAGGGCGGGGCGGGGGCAGAGGTTTCACCCGGAGCAGAGGTTTAGCCGGGAGAAAAGAACAGGGCGGGAGCAAAGGGCAGGCCGGGAGGCGAGGTTTAGCCGGGAGAAAAGATCAGGCCGGGAGCAAAGGGAGACCCGCAGAAAAGTTGGGGCCGGGAGCAAAGGTCAGGCCCGCAGAAAAGGTTAATCCAGAAGAAAAAGGTCAGGTCTGGAGCAGGGGTAAGGCCACGGCCAGAGGTGTAGCCGGAAGAAAAGATCAGGCCGGGAGCAAAGGGCGGGCCGGGGGCAGAGTTTTAAGCGGGAGCAGAGGTTTAGCCGGGAGAAAAGATCAGGCCGGGAGCAAAGGGCGGGCCGGGGGCAGAGGTTTAGCCGGGAGAAAAGATAAGGCCGGGAGCAAAGGGCGGGCCGGGGGCAGAGGTTTAACCGTGATCTGAGGTTTAGCCGGGAAAAAAGATCAGGCCGGGAGCAAAGGGAGGGCCGGCGGCAGAGGTTTAACCGGGAGCAGAGGTTTAGCCGGGAGAAAAGATCAGGCCGGGATCAAAGGGCGGCCCGGGGGCAGAGGTTTAACCGGGAGCATTGGTTTAGCCGGGAAAAAAGATCAGGCCGGGAGCAAAGGGAGACCCACAGAAAAGGTGGGGCCGGGAGCAAAGGTCAGGCCCGCAGAAAAGGTTAATCCAGAAGAAAAAGGTCAGGTCTGGAGCAGGGGTAAGGCCACGGCCAGAGGTGTAGCCGGAAGAAAAGATCAGGCCGGGAGCAAATGGCGGGCCGGGGGCAGAGTTTTAAGCGGGAGCAGAGGTTTAGCCGGGAGAAAAGATCAGGCCGGGAGCAAAGGGCGGGCCGGGGGCAGAGGTTTAGCCGGCAGAAAAGATAAGGCCGGGAGCAAAGGGCGGGCCGGGGGCAGAGGTTTAACCGTGATCTGAGGTTTAGCCGGGAAAAAAGATCAGGCCGGGAGCAAACGGAGGGCCGGCGGCAGAGGTTTAACCGGGAGCAGAGGTTTAGCCGGGAGAAAAGATCAGGCCGGGATCAAAGGGCGGCCCGGGGGCAGAGGTTTAACCGGGAGCATTGGTTTAGCCGGGAAAAAAGATCAGGCCGGGAGCAAAGGGAGACCCACAGAAAAGGTGGGGCCGGGAGCAAAGGTCAGGCCCGCAGAAAAGGTTAATCCAGAAGAAAAACGTCAGGTCTGGAGCACAGGTAATTCCTCGGCCAGAGGTTTAGCCGGAAGAAAAGATCAGGTCGGGAGCAAAGGGCGGGCCGGGAGCAGAGGTTTAACCGGGAGCTGAGGTTTAACCGGGAAAAAAGATCAGGCCGGGAGCAAAGGGAGGGCCGGCGGCAGAGGTTTAACCGGGAGCAGAGGTTTAGCCGGGAGAAAAGATCAGGCCGGGAGCAAAGGGCGGGGGGTGGCAGAGTTTCACCCGGAGCAGAGGTTTAGCAGGGAGAAATGATCAGGCCGGGAGCAAAGGGCGGGCCGGGAGGAGAGGTTTAGCCGGGAGAAAAGATCAGGCCGGGAGCAAAGGGAGACCCGCAGAAAAGGTGGGGCCGGGAGCAAAGGTCAGGCCCACAGAAAAGGTTAATCCAGAAGAAAAAGGTCAGGTCTGGAGCAGAGGTAAGGCCACGGCCAGAGGTGTAGCCGGATGAAAAGATCAGGCCGGGAGCAAAGGGCGGGCCGGGGGCAGAGTTTTAAGCGGGAGCAGAGGTTTAGCCGGGAGAAAAGATCAGGCCGGGAGCAAAGGGTGGGCCGGGGCAGAGGTTTAGCCGGGAGAAAAGATAAGGCCGGGAGCAAAGGGCGGGCCGGGGGCAGAGGTTTAACCGGGAGCTGAGGTATAGCCGGGAAAAAAGATCAGGCCGGGAGCAAAGGGCGGGCCGGCGGCAGAGGTTTAACCGGGAGCAGAGGTTTAGCCGGGAGAACAGATCAGGCCGGGAGCAAAGGGCGGGCCGGGGGCAGAGGTTTAACCGGGAGCAGAGGTTTAGCCGGGAGAAAAGATCAGGCCAGGAGCAAAGGGCGGGCCGGGGGCAGAGGTTTAACCAGGAGCAGAGGTTTAGCCGGGAGAAAAAATCAGGCCGGGAGCAAAGGGCGGGCCGGGGGCAGAGGTTTAACCGGGAGCAGAGGTTGGGCCGGGAGCAGAGGTTTAGCCGGGAGAATAGATCAGGCCGGGAGCAAAGGGCGGGCCGGCGGCAGAGGTTTAACCGGGAGCAGAGGTTTAGCAGGGAAAAAAGATCAGGCCGGGAGCAAAGGGAGACCCGCAGAAAAGGTGGGGCGGGAGCCAAGGTCAGGCCCGCAGAAAGGGTTAATCCGGAAGAAAAAGATCAGGTCGGAAGCACAGGTCAGGCCAGGAGCAGAGGTTTAGCCGGTAGAAAAGATGGGGCTGGGAGCAAATGGCGGGCCGGGGACAGAGGTTTAACCGGGAGCAGAGGTTTAGCCGGGAGGAAAGATCAAGCCGGGAGCAAAGGGCGGGCCGGGGGAGAGATTTAACCGGGAGCAGAGGTTTAGCCGGGAGAAAAGATCAGGCCGGGAGCAAAAGGCGGGCCCGGGGCAGAGGTTTAACCGGGAGCAGAGTTTTTGCCGGGAGAACAGTTCAGGCCGGGAGCAAAGTGTGGGCCGGGGGCAGAGGTTTACCCGGGAGCAGTGGTTTAGCCGGGAGAAAAGATCAGGCCGGGAGCAAAGGGCGGGGCGGGGGCAGAGGTTTCACCCGGAGCAGAGGTTTAGCAAGGAGAAATGATCAGGCCGGGAGCAAAGGGCGGGCCGGGAGGAGAGGTTTAGCCGGGAGAAAAGATCAGGCCGGGAGCAAAGGGAAACCCGCAGAAAAGGTGGGGCCGGGAGCAAAGGTCAGGCCCGCAGAAAAGGTTAATCCAGAAGAAAAAGGTCAGGTCTGGAGCAGAGGTAAGGCCACGGCCAGAGGTGTAGCCGGATGAAAAGATCAGGCCGGGAGCAAAGGGCGGGCCGGGGGCAGAGTTTTAAGCGGGAGCAGAGGTTTAGCCGGGAGAAATGATCAGGCCGGGAGCAAAGGGTGGGCCGGGGGCAGAGGTTTAGCCGGGAGAAAAGATAAGGCCGGGAGCAAAGGACGGGCCAGGGGCAGAGGTTTAACCGGGAGCTGTGGTATAGCCGGGAAAAAAGATCAGGCCGGGAGCAAAGGGCGGGCGGCGGCAGAGGTTTAACCGGGAGCAGAGGTTTAGCCGGGAGAACAGATCAGGCCGGGAGCAAAGGGCGGGCCGGCGGCAGAGGTTTAACCGGGAGCAGAGGTTTAGCCGGGAGAAAAGATCAGGCCGGGAGCAAAGGGCGGACCTTGGGCAGAGGTTTAACCGGGAGCAGTGGTTTACCCGGGAGAAAAGATCAGGCTGGGAGCAAAGGGCGGGCCGGGGGCAGAGGTTTAACCGGGAGCAGAGGTTTAGCCGGGAGAAAAGGTCAGTCCGGGAGCAAAGTGCGGGCCGGGGGCAGAGGTTTAAACGGGAGCAGAGGTTTAGCCGGGAGAAAAGATCAGGCCGGGAGCAAAGGACGGGCCGGGAGCAGAGGTTTAACCGAGAGCAGAGGTTTAGCCGGGAGAACAGATCAGGCCGGGAGCAAAGGCCGGGCCGGGGGCAGACGTTTAACCGGGAGCAGAGGTTTAGCCGGGAGAGAAGATCAGGCCAGGAGCAAAGGGCAGGCCGGGGGCAGAGGTTTAACCTGGAGCAGAGGTTTAGCCGGGAGAAAAAATCAGGCCGGGAGCAAAGGGCGGGCCGGGGCAGAGGTTTAACCGGGAGCAGAGGTTTAGCCGGGAGAAAAGATCAGGCCGGGAGCAAAGGGTGGGCCGGGGGCAGAGGTTTAGCAGGGAGAAAAGATAAGGCCGGGAGCAAAGGGCGGTCCGGGGGCAGAGGTTTAACCGGGAGCTGAGGTCTAGCCGGGAAAAAAGATCAGGCCGGGAGCAAAGGGCGGGCCGGCGGCAGAGGTTTAACTGGGAGCAGAGGTTTAGCCGGGAGAAAAGATCAGGCCGGGAGCAAAGGGAGACCCGCAGAAAAGGAGGGGCCGGGAGCAAAGGTCAGGCCGCAGAAAAGGTTAATACAGACGAAAAAGGTCAGGTCTGGTGCACAGTTCTGGCCGCGGGCAGAGGTTTAGCCAGGAGAAAAGACCAGGCTGGGAGCAAAGGGCGGGCCGGGAGCAGAGGTTTAGCCGGGAGAAAAGATCAGCCCGGGAGCAAAGGGCAAAGATCAGCCCAGGATCCTGCCCCGGCGGTGGCGGCGACGACGGTGAGGGCGACTCGGAGGGTCCGGTGCTGCACCGCCCCCCTACTCACGTGCAGGTGCTCTCCATCTTCTCCCAGTAAGGTCGGTGTGGCCCCGCCGAGGGGTGGGCAGCAGCCTCCAGCTTCGGCCCGGGCGGGCCGGGACTGCGCCGCTGGCAGGCCCCACCGTGCTTCGGGTCTGGGAGGGCAAGAGAAACAAACGCCAGAGTGAGCCAGACAGCCAGCCACCCAGCGAGCCAGCTCCCACCTCCGGCCGAGCTGCGGGGTCCCTGCCCGCTCACCTGCCCTCTCTGGTGGCCACGGTTCCGTGGACTAGGTCCCGCGACGTCCGTGGCCATCAGCAACCCCGCCCTACCCAGACCCGCCCCCCCTCAGCCCGGAAAGGGGTGCAGCTGGGCGGGGGATCGGCAGGGTCTCGGCGGGGGCCGGGGCCGGCCTGGGGCAGAGAGGGCTTCAGGGGTTGCGGTGCTGCGCCTGTCCCCAGCCGAGCGGACCAGACGGGGCGGCCGCAAGGAGCCCGGACACCCGGGGTCCCGGGAGGGGCCTGTGTCTCATCCCGCGGCTTCAGTGTGGCTGGGGGACAGAGTGGGGCCGGGCCCAAAAAGGCCGGGAAGGGGAAGGGGGAGGCCGGGAGGAGAAAGGGGGCCGAGGGCAAAATGTGGGGGCGGGAAGCCAGCTGACGGGCTGCGAAACGGGGGACCTATGACAAAGGGGGAGGCCCGGAGAAAAGGGACCACGGCGAAAAAAGGCTGGGCCAGGGAACAGGGGTCGGCGAGAGGAAAAGGTCCGACGAGCGGTAAGTGGGGTGGGGGGGGGCGATGCGACGAGGGGATGGGGCCAGGAAAGGGAGGCCCACAGCCGAGGGGAAGCCCAGAAACAAAACGGAGCAGCCGAGGAGCAAAGGGTTCACCGGGAGCAGAGGTTAGGCCGGGAGCAAAGGTCAGACCCTCAGAAAAGGTTAGGCCGGAAGAAAAGGTCAGATCCACAGAAAAGGTTAGGCCGGAAGAAAAGGTCAGGTCGGTAGCACAGGGCAGTCCGGGAGCACAGGTTGAGCCGGGAGGAAAGATTAGGCCGGGAGCAAAGTCGGGCCGGGAGCAGAGGTTTGGCCGGGAACAAAGGTGGGGCCGGGAGCAGAGGCCAGCCCCGCAGAAAAGGTCAGGCCGGGAGCAAAGGTCAGGCCCGCGGAAGAGGTTTAGCTGAGAGAAAAGGTCAAGCAGGGAGCAAAAGTTTGGTCTGGAGAAAAGGTGGGGCCGGGAGCAAATGTCAGGCCCGCAGAAAAGGTTAATCCGGAAGAAAAGATCAGGTCGGGAGCACAGGTCAGGCTGGGAACAGAGGTTTAGCCGGGAGAAAAGATCAGGCGGGGAGCAAAGTTCGGGCCGGGAGCAGAGTTCGGCCGGGAGCAAAGGTCGGGCCAGGAGCACAGGTTTAGCCAGGAGCGAAGGTTTGGACGGGAGGAAAGATCAGGCCGGGAGCAAAGGGCAGACCCGCAGAAGAGGTTTAGCTGAGAGAAAGGGTCAGGCCGGGAGCAGAGGTGTGGCCGGGAGCAGAGATTTGGCCGGGAGAAAAGGTGGTGGGGGGGAGAAATGGTCGAGCCGGGACCAAAGGGCGGGGCGGGGGGCAGAGGTTTAGCCGGGAGCAGAGGTTTGGCCGGGAGAAAAGATCAGGCCGGGAGCAAAGGTCCGGCCGGGAGCACTGGGTTAGCCGGGAGCAGAGGTTTGGACGGGAGGAAAGATCAGGCCGGGAGCAAAGGGCAGACCCGCAGAAGAGGTATAGCTGAGAGAAAAGGTCAGGGCGGGAACAGAGGTTTGGCCGGGAGCAAATGGGGGCCGGGAGCAGAGACCAGACCCGCAGAAAAGGTCAGGCCTGGAGCAAAGATCAGGCCCGCAAAAGAGGTTTAGCTGAGAGAAAAGGTCAGGCCGGGAGCAGAGGTTTGGCCGGGAGAAAAGGTGGGGCCGGGAGCAAAGGTCGGGCCCGCAGAAAAGGTTAATCCAGAAGAAAAGTTCAGGTCGGGAGCACAGGTCAGGCTGGGATCAGAGGTTTAGCCGGGAGAAAAGATTAGGCGGGGAGCAAAGGTCGGGCCGGGAGCAGAGGTTTGGCCGGGACCAGAGGTTTGGCTGGGAGAAAAAGGTGGGGCCGGGAGCAAAGGTTCGCGCCGGGAGCAAAAGGGCGGGCCGGGAACAGAGGTGTAGCCTGGAGCAGAGGTTTGGCCGGGAGAAAAGATCAGGCCTGGGAGCAAAGGGCAGGCCGGGGCAGAGGTTTTCCGGCAGCAGAAGTTTAGCCGGGAGAGAAGATCAGGCCGGGAGCAAAGGGCGGGCCGGGAGCAGAGGTTTAACCAGGAACAGAGGTTTAGCAGGGAGAAAAGATCAGGCCGGGAGCAAAGGGCGGGACGGGAGCAGAGGTTTAGCCGAGGGGGAGACGTTTGGCCGGGAGAAAAGATCAGGCCGGGAGAAAAGGTCAGGCCAGGAGAAAACATCAGGCCGGGAGCAAAGGGCGGGCCGGGGGCAGAGGTTAAACCGGGAGCAGAGGTTTAGTCGGGAGAAAAGATCAGGCCGGGAGCAAAGGGCGGCCGGGGGCAGAGGTTTAACCGGGAGCAGAGGTTTAGCTGGGAGAAAAGATCAGGA
>NW_024396787.1:0-30793 GCF_004115215.2 Ornithorhynchus anatinus | reverse complement strand
ACATGTCATAAGGTTTTACAATGTGTGATGGTTTTGAGGATCATTTCAAGATCTCTGCAATAATGATAATAATAATAATAATAATGATAATAATAAGGTGCTTACTGTATGTCAAGCACAGTACTAGCAGACAAAATCCTGCCTCCCTCTCCCTTCTCTCCTTCTTTTCTCTCTTCTCCCCTCCCCTTCAACCATCCCCTTCTTGTTCCCGTATTTCCTGCTTGCTCCCCTCTTTCTTCATCTTCTCCTTTCTCCCTCCTCCCCTTCTCCATGCTCTTCTTCCACCCTCCCTCTTTACTTGCGGAACTCTCTCCCTGCCTCCAGTTAACAGGCCCACCTTCAAAAGAATGGCCCTATCTCTGCTGCTTTATGGTGCCCCCTAACCCCATCAATCAATGTCAATCAATTTTACTTACTGAGTGCTTAATGTGTGCAGAACTCTGCACTAAGCACTTGGGAGAGTACAATGTAACAGAGTTGGTAGACACTTTCCCTGCCCACAACAAGCTTACAGTACCAGAGAAGCAGCGTGGCTCAGTGGAAAGAGCCCAGGCTGGGGAGTCAGAGGTCATGGCCCGAATCCCGGCTCTGCCACTTGGCAGCTATGTGACTGTGGGCAAGTCACTTAACTTCTCTGGGCCTCAGTTACCTCATCTGTAAAATGGGGATGAAGACTGTGAGCCTCACGTGGGACAACCCGATTACCTTGTATTTAGCCAGCGCTTAGAACAGTGCTCTGCACATAGTAAGTGCTTAATAAATACCAACATTATTATTATTATTATTACTTGGTCTTTTACTTTTCTTTATTTTTAGTCTTGCCCCAACCCATCCCCGTACTTCGCTCCCTACCCTTCGAATTCCACAGTGCCTCATGGAAAAAGAAACACAACTCGGGGTGGTGGGGTCGCATGAGTTAAAAGCCAAGTCCAGGGCAGGTGGAGTTGACCCCAATGACCTCTAAGGACTTGAGGGAGATTTAAAGTGTCCACAGTATGCAGTCAGTCAATCATATTTATGGAGTGCTTACTGTGTGCAGAGCACTATATAAAACGCCTGGAAGGGTAAACTACAAAAATATATCAGACACATTCCCTATGACCAACGAGCTTACAGTCTAGAGGGGAAGACAGACATTAATATAAATAAACTGGCACTAAGTTGCACCATTTACTGATTGTGTTGGCAAAGGAGGCCAGAAAAGTATATCTGCTCTTTGGGAGAAACTCGTGCCTTAGGTCGCTGCAGACTTAGATAATGCTAACCCCCAGATCTCCCTCTCTCTCTTCCCCACACCCATTGTGCCCTTCAATCACCTACAGAGTACAATATCCCCTCTGCTCGCAGGTGTTTTAACTCAAGAATGCTGCACTTAGCTCCTGTTATCTTCTCTCGGAAGAGCTGGGCCTCGTGCTAACCCCTGAGAGCTGGGGTCCAATGGGGGTCATTTTAGGACCTTAGGGCTTTCTACCACCTCCTCCTCTCTTCGGCATCATTGGTTGCATACTCAGTCCCACCGATAGCACCTCTGAACTGAGCCAACATGCCCTATTACCTATCAGTCATTGGTATCTATTCCTGTGTACTTAAACTGTGAGCTCCATGTGGGACGGGGACATTGTCATATCTTAGTACCTACCCAAGCTCTTAGAACAGTGTTTGACACATAGTAAGTTTAACAAATATCATAAGAAAAAGCCCTGTACTCAGTGCAGTGGAGTTGATAGACAAGATTCCTGCCCACCCCACCTATCTACTTTCTTGCCTACAGCTCCACTTTCATCATCTTCTCTGTACATTATTTTCATGTCTTTATGTGTGCACACACCCGTGTCCAACACTAGATTATAAATCCCCTAACAGCAGGGGTTCTTTTTATTCACTTCTTCTCTTGTCCTCTTCCAATCAATCAATCAGTCATTCATTCAATTCATTCAGTCATATTTATTCAGCACTTATAGTGTGCAGAGCACTGTACTAAACACTTGGAAAGTACAATTCGGCAACAAATAGAGACAATCCTAACACAACAGTGGGCTCACAGTCTAGAAATGGGGAGACAGACAACCAAACAAAACAAAACAAGTGGACAGGCATCAATAGCATCAATATAAATAAATAGAATTAAAGATATATACAAATCAATCAATCCTAAACATTCATTACAGTATATCAGCCCTAGCAGGCTCTCCTGAATGTATTTATAGCTATCCTCAGATTTTATTCAGTCATACATTCACATATGTACGACCGAATAACATCTAACTCCCAGACACTTCTAATGAGGTAAACAAGAAACCATTATATTTCTGGACTTCAGATTTCCTCATCCGTCAAGTAAGGATTAACATAACTGCTCTCCTTTTCTCTTCAGTGCTAAGAAATTATTATTGGATGATTATCTTGGGTTTATCAATCTATGTATTTATTGAGAACTTGCTCAGTGTAGAGTATTGTACTAAGCGCTTGGGAGAGTAGAAGGAGCCTGACCTATGTGGGCGGGATTGGAAGTACGATGGCCTTGGTTCTAACACTGGAGGTCTGGGTTCTAATCTTGACTCCACCACTTGAATGTTGAATGACCTTGGACAACTTCTTTGTGCCTTAGTTTCCTCATCTGTAAAATGGAGATTCAATCCCCATTCTCCTTCTTATTTAGACTGTGAGCCCCTTGAGGGGCATGGACTCTGTCCAACCTGATTATCCTGTATTTACCCCAGTGCTTATAACAGTACTTGACACATAATAAGTGCTTAACAAATACCATAATTATTATTGTAATAAAACTTTGTTGTATTTATTGAGTGCTTGCTATAACAGAGTTGGTAGATGTCTTCCCTGTCCACAAGAAGCTTACAGTCTAGAGTGCAAAACACACATTAAAGTAAAATAGAGCTATGCACATAAATGTTGAGGGGCTGAGGGTGCTTAAAGACTTCAATTCCACGTGCAAGGATGACACGAAGGGAGGAGCAGGGGAAATGAAGGCTTAGTTGGGCGAAGGTCTCTTGGAGGAGATGTGATTATAAAGATTAACACCGTAAGCCCTATGTGGGACAGAGACTTGCATCTGCCCTGCTGCTTAGAACGGAGCTTGACATTTTAATAAGCACTTAATAAATACCACAATGTTCGTCTCCATTTGGCAGATAGGGGCAAATCATGAGAACCTGGAGTGGATTAAGCCTGGAGCTGAAATTGTGGTTGTCTCTGTGGCAGAGTTGGTTACTGTCTGCAGCTAGTAACAAAAAGGTTGGTGGTTCAAGCCCACCCGTGGGTAACTTTACTGCCTACACAAAGTCCCAAGCCAAATTTAATCCCAACCCATTGGAGTTATTGAGGGTTTACTGTGTGAAGAACACAGGTCTAAATGCTTGGCTTTCTTTCTCCCTTGCAATCCTCAGCCCAAACTATTGGATTCTTGCAGTTCCATCCTCTGGATGGTCTCAAGAAGGAAAGGGGCCTGAGTGTTGGGGATGGATGGGAAGGGAGGAGGGAGATGGAGAGGACCTCAAGGACTCCAGACAGTGCTGCTGAGAGCGGTGGGGTTATCATTTCCTCAATTCACTGGGGATCTCTGAAGTCAGGGGAAAAAAAAAGTTGATTTCACACGCTTCCAGGAAAGAAAGTAAATTAGGCCCCATAGAGGTTTGAACTTGTGTCCACTGCTTTATAAGATCAGTGTGCTAACCACTAAGCAACAGAGCCACTGGTAATTAGTTTTGAAAATATGTTAGAGACCACTGAGGTAATGCTTCTGCAGTTATTGCCCTGAGGATTATAGACTGCACTCAAGATTTTGTTTATTCTGATTTCTCAGAAATAAATAATGATAATGTTGGTATTTGTTAAGCGCTTACTATGTGCAATGTACTGCTCTAAGTGCTGGGGTAGATACAAGGTGGGGCTCACAGTCTTCATCCCTTTTTTACAGATGAGGTAACTGAGGCACAGAGAAGTTAAGTGACTTGCCCAAGGTCACACAGCTGACAAGTGGCAGAATTGGGATTAGAACCTACGACCTCTGACTCCCAAGACCTCTTTCCACTAAGCCACGCTGCAAAATGGTTGAGGATAAAATAGCTCCATGTTCAGAGATCTCTTGTACTGTGCCACCTCTGATTTTCAAAGGGTCTCTTTTCCTCTCCCCATCAGATCTTCAAACAAGTCAATCCATCAATAGTAGTTATTCATTTACTCAGTGGTATTTATTAAGTACTTACTGAGTGCAGGGCATTGCACTAAATGCTTGGGAGAGTACAACGTAACAATTAACAGACATTTTCCCTGCCCACAATGAGCTAAGAGTGTAGAGGGGGAGACAGCCAAGTAATAATATAAACTATAAATGTAAACAACTAAGTTATTGAACATGGCCTGTATGCAGGGGATTCAACTAAGCCCTTGAAGAATGCAAAAGTATTATTAATTAACATGATCCCCGTCCTCAAGGGTTTTGCAGTGTAGCAGGAGATATCAATCAATCCATCAGTGGTATTTACTGGATGCTTACTGAGTGCAGAGAACAGTACTTACTAATTGGGAGAGTACTACATAGCAGAGTTGATAGAAATGTTTCTTGCCCACAGTGAACTTACATAATAGAAGACGAATTTACAGTCTAGAGATGCGGGTGCTAAAAGAAATAACCAATAAGAGGGAGCAACAGAGTATAAGTCTCTGCAATTGATCGATAGATAATACAGATTAGTGCGCGGGAACGATCTATCAACATTGGGAGACATTTTTATAGATCTCTGCTTACACAGCCCTGGTGGCCTAATGGATAAAACAATGGTCTCCTAAGCCAGAGATGGTGGGTTTGATTCCCCTTTTGGGATGACAGGCATTTTCTTTTAATTGAGAAAATAAAGAAGGTATTTTTGTTTGATTTTTGCTATTTTAATAAATAGGAATGCAGATATCCATTTGCAGGTTGTAAGTAATTTGAGTTTAAGGATCATGTCTACTAAATCTATTTTACTCTACCAAGTGCTTAATAGAGTGGGTGCTCATCAACACGACTAATTGACTGATTGATTGGTTAATTGATTGATTGGTTGGAAGAGCAGAGAGAGACAGGAGGATGCTCAGAGCCTGCCAACCTCCAGGCCCTTGGGTTAGGAGGAAGGGCCCAAAGTGGGACCCAGTACCTCAGTTCCCTCATCTGTAAAATGGGGATTAAAACTGTAAGCCCCATGTGGGACAGGGATAGTACAACCTGATTAGCTTCTCTCTACACCAGTACTTAGAATAGTGTCTGACAGAAACAGCATGGCTTAGTGAAACGAGCACAGGCTTGGGAGTCAGAGGTTGCAGGTTCTAATCCTGGCTCTGCCACTTGTCTGCTGTGTGACCTTGTGCCAGCCACTTAACTTCTCTGTGCCTCAGTTACCTCCTCTGTCAAATGGAGATTAAGACTTTGAGCCCCTCGTGGGACAACCTGAAAACCTTATATCTACCCCAATGCTTAGAACAGCACTTGGCACATAGTAAGCGCTTAAAGAATACCATAATTATAATTATTTTATAGTAAGCATTTAACAAATATCATAATAATAATGAAAAACACTCTCCTTCCTTTTGGGCCCCATTCTCCTCTTTACTGGCAACCCAAATGGGCTTTTTGAGTTTGGGTCCACCAGAAACTCAGCCTAAACTTGGCTGAGGAGAAGGAGGGGTTTTTTACCACTCCCCAAAAAACAAACACCAAACTCATGAAGCAGATGCACAAGTACACCAAAAACCACTTACCAAGCTAATGAAAGACAAAGAGCATTGTCAAAACTCTCCAGAGACCCCACAGCACTAATGTCCATATTCAGAATTCATTTATTTATGTTCTTATCTGTCTGACCCTCTAGACTGTAAGCTTGTTGTGGGTAGGGAATGTGTCTGTCAACTCTGTTATATTGTACTCTGCCAAGAGCTTAGTACAGTGCTCTGCACACAGTAAGCACTCAATAAACACAATGGATTGATTGATTGATTTAAGTGGGATGTGCCAAGAAGTGGAGAGGTTCTGGGCAGGGACTCACAACTGAAAAACTTCGGAAGGAGCGATAGTAAGCGGAAGGGAGGATTTAGTAATTTGTATATCGATCTGAAGAAGAGGGATATGTTAGTGGAGGAGACGTCCCGGTGAAGCACTGTGATCATACAGTGGTTAATATTCTGTGTTGTGGTCGCAGCAACCTCCATTCAAATCTGAGTCATGGAAGGCACACATGGGAATTGTTTTCTTTTTTCTTTGTTTTTACTCCCGCAGTGTGTGTGGGAACTAAGCCACAGAATTTTATGCCTTCCGTTACGGGAAGCTAAACTGGACAAAGTTCTGAGCTTGATAACACAGTAAGACAAAAAGCCCATCTCATTTCCTTCTGCCACAAGAGAGGGAATGAAATAAGGCAGCAACCCCCGCTGCTGGACTGTAAACTCACTGTGGGCAGGGAACCTGTCTACCAACTCTCGTTACATTGTAATCTGCAAACTGTAAGTGCTCTGCCAACTGTAAGTGCCCAATAAATACCATCGATTGAATGTTCGTAGGGAGGAAACATGTTTACCAACTGTGTTGTAGTGTACAAAAGCTTGGTACAGTGCTCTGCACATGGTAAGCTCTCAATAAAAACCATTGATTAATTGGCTCCGATCCTGCCATGCCTTCCTGGGACTTTTATCTAGCCCCAAAACAAGAAAATTGGAGAATACGGGCATCAATCCCACCACCTCTCGCATGCTAAGCAAGCACTCTACCATCTGAGCTAATTCCCCAACACTCTTACTGCTTTAGGGGAACACTCATAGAACAAGATCACAGGTCTGCCGTATTCACTAATATTTGTATTTATCTTTCCAATCGAAACGAGGGTCAGTGTGAATGGATGGACACATTCTCCAGAGTCACCAAACTGGCTGGATCTCCCTAAGTAATACGGGGTGGGGAAGGAGAAGACCCTGAGCCTCGGGTCCGTGGTGTCACCAAAACCCTTGTGCACTCAAATCTCCAAGAATACATCTGTACAGTATAGTGTTTTGCTCACAATAGGCCCTCAATAAATATGATTGATTGACTGATTGATTAAAAGGGGATGTGCTAAGAGGTGAAGAGGTTCTGGGGCAGGCACTGGAAATTGAAAAACTTCAAAGGAATTATAGTAAGCGGAAGGAGCAGGATTCAGCCATTTATAGATTGATCTGAAGAAGAGGAGGCTGTTAAAGTAGGACCTGACCTGGTGGTGCGCCGTGATCGTATAGGGGTTAGTACTCTGCGTTGTGGCCGCAGCAACCTCAGGTCAAATCCGAGTCATGGCATGTGGGGACTGGGATGGTTTTCTTTTTGCTTTTCTTTTATTCCTGGAATGTCTGTGGGAATTGAATCAGAGTATCTGATGCCCTTGGTTCTGGGAATCCATACAGGACCAGGCTCTGAGCTTGATTACACTTAAGAGAAAAAGCCCAACTTAGTTCCTTCTGCCGCCAGCGTGGGAATGAAATAAAGCAACAACTCCCACCTCTAGACTCTATCAACTCCTGCTATATTATAAACTCCCATACACTTAATACAGTGGTCTGCACATTATAAATGCCCAATAAATACCATCAGTTGAATGTTCATGGAGAGGAAACATATCTACCAACTTTCTTGCAGTGTATATTCTCACTCACTTAGTACAGTGCTCTGCACTCGGGAAGTTCTCAATAAATAACACTGCCTCAGACCCGCCATGCCTCCCTGGGACCTTAATCTATCCAAAAAACAGGGGTTTCAAGAAAATTGGGGAATTGTGTCTGGGAATTAAAATTGGAGAACGCAGGTATCGATCCCGCCACCTTTCATGTGCTAAGAGAGAGCTCTACCATCTGAGCTAATTCCCAAACACAATTATTGTTTTAGGGTAACACTCATAGAACAAGATTCCAGGTCTGCCGTTATCACTAATATTTGTATTTAACTGTTCAGTGGAAATGAGGAACAGAGGGAAAGAGCGGGCACTTTCTCCAAAGACATCAGACTGCTTGACTTGCCTAAGTAATACGGGGTGGGGTAGGAGAGGACTTTGAGCCTCAGGGCCGTGGAGTCACCTAAATTCCTGTGAGCTCGATCTCTGATAATACTTCCACACATAGCATATACAGTCCGTTATTTAAGAATGAACTCATTTCTGCAAACCCTTTTCCCTTTTTCTCTTAGTATCAGTCTTCCCCTGCATCAGATTGAAAGTTTTTTAAGGGGAGGGATTCTTCAGTCATTCAATCGTATTTATTGAGATGTACCTTGGGCAGAGCAGCGCTTGAGAGAATACAACACAACTTGTTCCCTGCCCACAGTGAGCTTATAGTGTATATCCTGCCTATTAATTCTACTTTACTCTCCTAGAAACCCAGTAGTAATAATAATAATAATGGGATTTGTTAAACTCTTACTATGTGCAAGACACTTTATTAAGCTCTGAGGAGAGTAAAAGGAAATCAGGTTGGATATGGCCCCTGTCCGAACTGGGGCTCAAATTCTGCATCCCCTTTTACAGATGAGGTAACTGAGGCACAGAGAAGTGAAGCTACATCCCCAAGATCACACAGCAGACAAGACAAGTGCTAGAGCTAGGATTAGAAATCCTATCTTTCTAACTTCCAGGCCATTTACTATTTGTATAATGCTTTGCATCGGGTTTGCTCAACTTGGGGTAATGGAAATTAATTCAGGAATTAGTACGAGTAGTATTTATTAAGTACCCACCTGAAGCAGCACTGTACCAGATGCCTTGAAAATAAAGAATAAACAAATAGAATAAAGAAGTGACGTATCCTTCCTAAAAGCAGTTTAAACTGTGACGGGAGACAGGAACAAAAACATTTACAACTGGAACAGTCAAAAGAAGTAAAAGAGTATACATATCTATATGAGAACTGAGGAGGGTATAAATAAGTTCATAAAATATGGGGGAAAGCTTCCAGGAGGAGGTGGGATTTTAGGAGCACTTGGAAGGTAAGGAGAACTATAAAATGATGGATTTGTTTAATATAATAATAACTGTGCTATTTGTTAAATGGTTACTATGTTTTAAGCCCTAGGGTAGCTATAGGATAAGTAGATTGGGCACCATCTCTGCCCTGCATGGGGTCATCGTCTACGTAGGAAGGAGAACAGGTATTTCAGCTTCCTCCTCTCCCCTGAAACAGGCAATGACTCTCCACATATTCAAAGCCTCATTTGAAGACACATCTCCTCCAGTAGGCCTTCCCTGACTAAGCCTTCCTTTCCTCTTTTCCCACTCTCTTATGAAATGCCCGATTACCTTCCCAGCCCTACAGCACTTATTGATCTAACAATCTATCAATTGATCTATCAATATTTTAGGAATATAGACTCCTGCTACAGGGCCACGGTGGTCTAATGGATAAGGATTGCCCTTCTAAAGTCAGAGATGGTGGCTTTGAGTCCCATTTTGAGTGCAAATGGCTTTTCGTGAATTGAGAAAAAGACAAATTTTTTGGGTTTGATTTTTGTGGTCTTAATAAATAGGAGTGCATATGTCTGTATTCCCAACAAATTATAAGCAACTTGAGTTTAGAGATCATGTCTATTAATTCTATTTTCCTCTCCCAGGTGCTTAATACAGTGTTGGGCACTCAGTAGGAGCCCATCAATATGTTTGATTGATTGTTCGATTGATTGGAAGAGCAGAGAGGGATGGGTGAGTGCTCAGAGTCTGCTGACTTTCAGGCCCTTGGAGGGGTATGGAGGGCCCGAAATGGACCCAAATGCCTCAGTTACCTGATCTGTAAAATGGAGATTAAGACAGTGAGCCCCTGTGGGAAAGGCGCTATGTCCAACTTGATTATATATTATTGACCCCAGCATTTAGAACAGTTTCTGGTGTATATAGGAAGTGGTAAATAATTACCATAATAATAAAAACCTACTCCCCTCTTCTGCGTCTCATTCGCATCTCTCCTGGGTAGATTGGCAATAGAGGGGACCAACTGGCCCATTTGAGTTCACGTCCACTGGAACCTCAGTCAGATCTCCGCTGAGGAGAGATAGAGGTTTTCCACGCTCTCCAAACAACAAACATCAAACTCATGCAAACCAATGCTCATGCACACCAAAAACCACTTGCCAAGCTAATAAACCACAAATGGTGTTGTTGAAACTCTCCAGAGACCTCACAACACTAATGTCCATATCTGTAATTTATCTATTTATATTGATGCATATCTCACCCTCTAGACTGTAAGCTCATTGTGGGCAGAAAGTGTGTCTACCAACTGTTGTATTGTCCTCTCCCAAGTGCTAACTATAGTATCCTGCTCACAGAAAGTGCTCAATTAATCCAACTGATGGATCGATTGATTGATTAAAGACAAATGTCCTAAGAGGTGTAGAGGTTCTGGGGCAGGAATTTGGAATTGAAAAACTTTGGAGAGAAGGATAGCAAGTAAAAGGAGCAGGATGCAGTAAATTATAGAACTATCTGTGGGTTCAAGTAATTTTATACGTGATGCACTGTTAACTTATAATGGTTAGTACTCTGTGTTGTGGCCACAGCAACCTCGGTTTGAGTCTGAGTTGTGGCATGTGAGCACTTGTATTTTTTTTCTTCTGCCTCTTTGACTTTTCTTCCATGCCCAGAATGTATGGGGACGTTTTCCAAAGGGTCACCAAACTGGCTGAACTGACCTAAGGGGTCCGGGTTGGGGTAGGAGAGGACTCTGAGCCTCCAGGTCATGGAATCACCTAAGCTTTTGTGCACACAGTCTTTGGCTATACGTCTATACAGAACTTAACAGTCTGTTATTTAAGTACAAACTCATTTCCACAACCTCTTTTTTCTCTTAATATCAGTCCCACCCCACCTTAAATTGAAACCTTCTCGATGGGAGGGATCCATCATTCATTCGATCCTATTTATTGAGCACTCTCTACCCAAACAATTACTCTCTTCCCCCGCCCCTCAAAGCCTTAATAAAGGCACATCTCCCCCAAGAGACCTTTCCTGACCAAACCCTCCTTTCCTCTTCTCCCATTCCCTTCTGCATCGCCCTGACTTGGTCTCTGTATTTGTTCCCCCTCCAGCCCCACAGTTCTTATGTACTTATTTGTAATTTTATTTATTTATATGAATGTTTATATTAATGTTTGTCTCCCCCTCTAGATTATAAACTCATTGTGCCCAGGGAATGTATCTGTTTTATTTTTATATGGTACTCTCCCAAACTCATAGTACAATGCTCTACATACACTAAGCACTCAATAAATATGACTGACTGATTGACCCAAACAGCCACCACCAAGTTGCAGCTCTTCAACACCTCCCACCTGGACTGGTGCCTCAGCCTTCTAACTGGCCTTCCTGCCTCCAGCCTCTCCCCTGTGGCATCTGTCTTCCTCAGTTCTCAGTCAATCAATCGATCATATTTACTAAACGCTTACTGTGTGCAGAGCACTGTACTAAGAACTTGGGAGAGTATGAAATAACAGTTGGTAGACATGTTCCAACAATGAGTATTCAATAGGCATTCAATCAATACTACTAACTGACTGAATGATTCATCCTGGGCCTGTTGATAGATGAAGGTTCCTGCGTTGAGAGAGGAAGCTCCTTGGGTTCCCACAGGAAGGAACTAATTTCTGGGCCCAGGAATCTGGAATAAGGCTGAGCAGGTTTCGTTCAGTCCACCGGCTCCCCCTCCAAATTTTCCCTTCCTCCGGCTGAGCAGATTGATGACGATGAAACACAAAGACAGGTAGGAGAGTCATTGGGGGCTGGGGTGCAGTAGCACCTGTGACCCTGACTGAACCTGTGAGTAAGACTGTCAGACACCTACCAGAGACCCAGGCTTGGCTTCTGGCAGAGCTGGGCTGTGGGTGGGAGCTGCGATGTCCTCGGGGTTGCAGGATACAGCCTTGATCCTGCCATATCTCTCCATGGGCATCTCTGCTGGTCAATTAGCAGCAGGTAATTGGGAGGAGAGATCTGGACTCATCTTTTTCCTGATTGGCGGGCAGCAGGGAGGGGCATATGAGCATTTCCAGAGAAGT
Source organism: Ornithorhynchus anatinus (assembly GCF_004115215.2). NCBI lineage: Eukaryota > Metazoa > Chordata > Mammalia > Monotremata > Ornithorhynchidae > Ornithorhynchus > Ornithorhynchus anatinus. The sequence goes on along the minus strand of NW_024396787.1, from coordinate 18,747 downwards.
GTCAGTTCGAGTGTCAGAGCGAATTAGTGTTCAGTGAGTCACTCATTCACAACACACACTAATCACTCCCTGAGAGAGGGGAGAGGTGAGGAAATCAGCTGCTAAATGCTGCCTCAACCTTGTCCTGCCAGATTCTGACTGTCTGTGAACTGCCCGCTAAACCAGCACGAGTGATGGGGATGGGTGAGTAGGATGAAGCCGTCTCTCTGTCAGTGTTTTTTCAGGGCTATCCTTCAGAATGCTGCAGCTTCAGATTGGAGCTCTGGGCTGGGCATCAGTGCTGAAAAGCCTTTTCCTAAGGCTCCCACCTTCCCATTCCCAGGACCTTTGGAGCAGAGACCCCTCATTATTATACTGGATCTCCTCCCGTCCAAGATCTCAGATATCTAATATCTAATCCTTAATATCTAAGATATCTAGATATCTAATCTCTATATGAAGGAGACAAACTGTTGTCATTCAAGTGGCTACTACTAGCTCAGAATGGCTCCCATATGGCCCTTAGGTGTTGGGTGATGGGGAGGACTGGGGCAGAGAGAGGCAGTTGCAAAATCCACATCTCCGTGCCCCACAGTTCCCCCTCCTTCCTTTTACAGCCTTATCTCTCAGAGTAGCGGGACTGCAGTGACCGTGGTCCAGTTGAAGATAGTTCCTGTCCCTCTCAGACACCATTCGGGATACCACTGACACAGCAGCAGTTCCATAGTCTCAGAGGAAGAGGATGAGTGGTGGGCAGAGATTGCAGGACCACAGAGATCTCCACTGAGCTCTGGGAGCCACAACAATAATGATGGTATTTGTTAAACACTTACTATGTGCCAAGCACTGTTCTAAGTGCTAGGGTAGATCCAAGGTAATTGGGTTGTTCCACGTGGGGCTCACAGTCTTACTCTCCATTTTACGGATGAGGTAACTGAGGCCCAGAGAAGTTAAGTGACTTGTCCCAAGTCACACAGCTGAGAAGTGGCAGAGCAGGATTAGAACCCACGACCTCTGACTCCCAAGCTTGTGCTCTTTCCACTAAGCTACGCTGCTTCTCTTGTAAGTCAGTCAGTGTTCAGTGGTCCTTCCTCTCTTCCCGACTGCATCCACCTCCCTTTAGTCTTCCTTCTATCTTCCCAGTCTCTGTCTCCTTTCTTCCCTTCATTCTCCTTTTATAATGGTATTTGTTAAAACCTCACTGTGTGTTAAGCAGTGTTCTAAGTACTGGCATAGATACCAATGCTAATCAATGAATCAATGTATTGAGTGAGCACTCACTCTGTGGACAGGACTGTGCTAAGTGCTTGGGAGAGTATAGTAGTACAGAGGTGGTAGACATGTACCCAATCAGTCAGGTCAGACACAGGACTCATAATTTGACTAGGACTCATAATTTGACTAGGAGGGAGAACGGGATTTGAATCCCTTTTTTACAGTTGAGGAAACTATGGCACTGAGAAGTTCTGTGACTTGCCCAAGGTCACACAGCAGGTAAGTACCAGAGCCAGGATTAGAACACAGGCCCCCTCTGAGGCCTAGACCCTTGCTCTTCCCATTAGGTAATGCCTTTTCCTTGTCCTCTTGATGTCCGGTTGGATGCAAAATCCTCACTTACCTGTACCGGGTGGCCCGGGGCCTTGCCATCTGCTCCACCTGCCTCCTGAGTGTCTTCCAGGCTGTCACCATCAGCCCTGGCACCTCTCGATGGGTAGGAGCCAAAGCCAAGTTACCCCAGTGCATCGTCCCCTTTTGTGCCCTCTCCTGGCCCCTCAACATGTTTATTGAGGTTTCTAACCTGATCTACATGACGGGTCCCCAGAACGGCGGCAGCGTCCGACTCATACTGGACCTCAAGTACTGCTCGACCATCAGTGCCAGTGAAGCGAGTGCCCTGGCCGTAGCGATCGCCTTGGCCCTCCGCGACCTGTTCTTCGTGGGGCTCATGTCCCTGGCCAGCGACTACATGGTGCTCATTCTCTACGGGCACCACCGGCAGGTCTGACACATCCACGGGACCGGCCGCTCCTCCGGGGCGATGCCCGAGGTCACGGCAGCCAAGAGGTTCATCACCCTGGTCACCCTCTACGTCCTCCTCTATGGATGGCAGGCCGTCACGCTGAGCGTTTTGATGAACACGAAGGGGACCTCTCCCCTGCTGATGAACAGCCACATGGTGCTGGGGTTTACCTTCTCGGTCGTCTGTCCGTTCCTGATGATTGTGAGCGACGGGCGGATGAGAACGTTCTGGAGAAGGGGATCTCCTGGGTCCGAAGCAGGTCCCTCCTAGGATTCCAGGGAGGCCACCGCCCTCCCACTGGGTCCCGCTGGAGTGACCATAAGGTTCATTGCCCTGAATCCCACCGTGCCTAAGGCGGGACCGATTAATAGCAACTTGGTGGCTAACGGGGGTTGCTTCCCCAGCTTGGAAAATCCATTCCTTCATTCACTCAAGCACTTCCTGTGCACAGAACACTGCATTAAGCGCTTGAGACAGTACGGTTTAACAATCTAACAGACACATTCCCTACCCACAGTGAGCCTACAGTCTACAGGGAGAGATGTGGATTTACATAAATGAATTACTGATATGTACGTAAGTACTGTGGGGCTGGGAGAAGGGATGAATAAAGGGACCAAGTCAGGGTGATGCAGAAGGGAATGAGAGAAGCAGAAAGGAGGGTTTAGTCAGGGAGGGTCTCTTGGAGGAGATGTACCTTCAGTAAGGCTTTGAAGGCAGGGAGAATCATTGTCTGCTGGTTATGAGGAGGAAGGGTGTTCCAGGCCAGAGGAAGGATGTGGGCGAGAGGGCAGTGGCTAGATGAAGGAGACTGAGGCACCGTGAGAAGATTAGCGTTAGAAAAGTGAGGCGTGCGGGCCGGGTTGTAACAGCCCAAACTGTGAGATGAAACAAATGGGAGTGAGGAAGCTGAGATCGTTGCTGATGAAAATGAATGGATTAATCAAAACATAGCATCGACTGGGTACCCGTTTTTTTGAAGAACTATGTATTAAGTACTTGGGAGAGATCAGTACAGTTAGAAAATCAGATCACTGTTCTTAAGGAACTTGCGGGCTTGGCAGGGAGACAGAGCCAAGATAAATACAGACGAAAGAACCCAGTTCAAACTCTAACCGTAGGTGGGATATGTGAGGACGTAAGCATTTGAATAGAAGGGTGTGGTAATCTACATGTGCAGAAATGGCAGGGTGTCACATCCCGCCTACACATAATAGTTGCTTTTGGCAATTTGGGATGATATTCCTGGATACTAGGTTTTCTACAAAAAAGTATCAGTGTTTTTCACTAGACTGTGTGCTCCTTGAGGGCAGAGGGAAGATCTATGTAATTTTATCATTCCCTTCCAAGTATATTACTGTGTTCTCAATAAGTGCTCAGGAAAAACTATTGATTGATTCAGTACAGTGCTTCCAAAAGTTTGGTAGCCTTCGGGTCTCTGGGGGAGAAGAGGAGGAGAGAGGGAGAGGAGAAGAAGAGAATAAGAGGAGGTGAGAAGAGAGAAGCAGCATGACTTAATGGAAAGAGCATGGCCCTGGACTCAGAGGACCTGGGCTCCAATTCCTGCTCCACCACCATTTACTGTGTGACCTGGAGCATGTCACTTCATTTCTCGGTGCCTCAGTGACCTCATCTGTAAAATGGGGATTGAGACTCTGACCCCCACCTGGGACAGGGACTGTGTTCAACCCGATTTGCTTGGATCCACCCCAGCGCTTGGTACAATGCGTGGAACATAGTAAGCGCTTAACAAATACCATAGTCATTATTATTATATAATTATTTAACTTCTCTATGCCTTAGTTACCTCGATGAGGATTAAATGGAGATTGGGATTAAATTGGGATTGAAATGGTGAATGAAACTGTGAGCCCCACTTGAGATATGGACGATGTCCAACTGAATGGCTTCTATCTACTCCAGGGCTTAGTACAGTGCCTGGCACATTGTAAGCACTGAACAAATACCTTTTAAAAAAAAGGAGGGCAAGCAAGAACACTAATGGCTCCTCTTTCCCAGCTACTGAGTTATTGGGAAGGCTCCTCGGCTTCACGGACCTCAATTCTCATTCATTCATTCAATTATATTCACTGAATGCTTCCACTGTGTGCAGAACACTGTACTAAGTGCTTGGGAGAATACAATATAACAATAAACAGGCATATTTCCTGCCCACAATGAATTTACAGTCTATTGGGTCCCCAAAATGTGGGTGGGGGAGACCTACCTCGATTCCAGAGAACAGAATTCTGAGTTGAGGGGTAGAGAGGACTGGACTGATGATGTGATCACCAGGGTAACCGCCCAAAGTCTCAGGAACTGTCAAGACTTCCCCATTCCTGATTCTGGAAGGAGGAAGGAAACTGTGGTGTAGTGAAAAGAGAATGAGGCCTGGGAGTCAGAGGACCTGTATTCTAATCCTTCCTCTTCCACTTGTCTACTGAGTGACCTTGAACAAGTCACTTTACTTCTCTGGGCCTCAGTCACCTCAACGGTAAAATGGGGATTAAAGCTGAGACCTCCCGTAGGGACATGGACTGTGTCCAACCTGATTATCTTGTACCTACTCCAGGGCTTAGAAGAGTGTCTGGCACATAGTAAGCTCTTTACAAATACCATAAAAAAAGGAAGGCCCAGGATGGATGAACAAGGATGGCGAGATTGTCTGTCCCTGTAAGGATCAGTGCCTTCTCCCACAGCCTGCTTGTGGAATGGCTGAAGTGAGGGAGGGGGAGGAGAACTGATTAGACTGTAAGCCCCTCAATGGGCAGGGACTGTATCTGTTTCCGATTTGTACATTCCAAGTGTTTAGTACAGTGCTCTGCACATAGTAAGCGCTCAATAAATACTATTGAATGAGAAGGAAAGGGGCCAGCTGTCACTCTGACCTTTTAGTGAAGTCACTCCCTCCCTGAGGAAAGCTAGCAGGAAGAGATGTGCAGAATGGCAGGGGGCTGATGGGCAGTTATAACAGGAGCATCTGTGGCCACCCTTATTCATGATTGTGAGGGGGTCAGACACATACTCGAGACCCAGGCTTGCCTCCTAGAAGAGATGGGCTGTCGGTGGGAACTGGCATGTTCCCGGGGGCTGCCATATACGTTAATGAGGCCGCCGTGTCTCTCCATGGGCATCTCTGATGGGTCAATTCCCAGTGGATAATTATGGGGAGAGATCAGGGAGGGAATTTGAGCGTTTCTAGAAATGTCCCAGTTCGAGTAGATTAGTGCTCAATGAGCCACTCATTCACACACACTAACCACTCCCTGAGGGAGGAGAGAGAAGAAGGAAGCCAGCTGATAAATGTTGCCTCAAGCTTGTCCTGACAGAGTCTGACTACCTGAGAGCTGCCATCCCTCCCAGCAGGAGTGATGGAGACTTGTGAGTAGGATAAGGTCGACTTTCCCATCAGTGTGGTTTCAGGCTTTCTGCAGGAACTCCTTTCCAATCCCCAGACTCTTGAAGCAAAGGCCCCTCAGCATTAGGCTAGATTCCCTCCTGTCTGAGGTCTCGGGAAAGAAAATCGGTTTTAATCTTGACATATAGGAGATTAAGTGTAGGTCAGACGGCTCCCAGGTGGCAGCCAGGTTTGACTGGAAGGAAGGACCAGAGCAGAGAGAGACGGCTGCATAGTACACATCTCCCTGTGCCCCGCAGTTCCCCCTCCCTTTTCCTGCAGCCTTGTCATTGGAGGGGAGCGAGACTGCTGTGACCATGGCCTGGTAGAAACCAGTCCCTACCCCCTCTCAGCCATGTTCCAAATCACAAATGGCCAGAAACAATCCCGTGACCCCATAGAGTATTTGTGACTAAAGAGAGGAGAGCATCAAAAGCTAGTGTCCTGACCTTCCTCCCTCTTTGCATCTCCCCTCCTTTAGTCCCCTCCTTCCAGTCGCCATCTCCTTTGGTTCCCTATTCTTCCTTTCCCTCCCCTCTGTGCTTCCCCTGTTCCTTCCCCCATTCTTCATCTTAGATGACACAATCGCCCTCTAAACTCCATATCCAGGAGTCTTCAATCAATCAGTCAATCATATTTCCTGAGCACTTATTGGGTACAGAGCACTGTACTGTTTGGAAGAGTACACTATAACAGAGTTGGTAGAGACATTCCCTGCCCACAGTGAGCTTACATGCTAAGGGGAGAGACAGGCATCAATATAAATCATTAAATTGCAAATATGTCCATAAGTGCTGTGGGGCTGAGGTGGGGGTGGTGAATAAAGGGAGCAAAATATAGGGATTTTCAATGTTCTGACTCAAGCTGTTCATACAGACCACCCTTAAATCGGCAGATCTACCAAGGTCATATTCCTGGCAATCGCCTGCTGATCTAACAGTCTATACAGAGAACATACGCCCTATCACTTTGTCCATAAGTAGCCTTTAAAAATAAAACTCTTACATGTATTGTGTACTCTGCTGCATTCTCGCCCGGCATATCTGCCGTCCCAGGAGGAACGCAGTTGGTATAGAGAGTGTAAGGGGCTGGAGAAGCCATTAGCAATCAAATCACCTCCTTCCTGCATGTTCTCAGGCCCACAGTGTTTTGACTGGACTGAGTTTCACTGGTCATTTCCCATAGGAGACTCAGTCACTTAGCTGAAAAGTGGCCCATATCTTTAGCACTGCCCCAGTTTATAAAGAGGTTTTATTTTGGCTGTATAGACTGGACTGGGGAGGGGGGGGTTATATAAAATTGGTTATTTTGGTTGTATAGAATGGCTTGTTTTTATTTCTCCATAACTCCTCATTATCTGAGTCTGCATGGAAATGGAACCCCATTTTGGCGGGAGTCACTAGACATTAATTGATCTGTTTCAGATGGTTTTGAAAGTGAAATCTCTTTGGTGTCATTAGTTCAGTTAGACCCCATTCTGAGGTGGAACCCTGATTTTGTTTCTTCACAAACATTAGAGAGAATTCCAACCGCTTAGTACAGTGCTCTGCACTTAGTAAGTGCTCAATAAATATGATTGAATGAATGAATTAGAGAGCTGTTGCAGCACATTAGTTGGGCTGATGGGAAGGAAGCCAGATCTTCCTCCATCATAGGAGAGTCCTCCTCTAGAAGCCTCTGAAGTTGTGTTCAACCCCCTTTCCTGTCCAGGTACGTAAAGGTCCCATCCCAACCCCATTAGAGTCCATGTGAGTCTTGTCTCTCCCAAGAATTCTGTGGCTTTCAGCTTTCCTGACTTCTCTGCCTACATCATATACGCACCCCATATCACTCACCTTCCATTTCCCCCTCTACCAGTCCTGCGGCCATCACTTTTTGAGCTCATCACTGCCTTCTGCCCCCTTCCCCTGGGCTTGACACAGTAGGGAGTTGAAACCAGAGTGGGATGGGGGAAGAGGAAGGCAGAGGTGAGGAGAAAGAGCTGTCTTCATCATCACCAAGCTTCCTCTCTATCTCTGCATGCCCAACTTCTCTAAGGCACCCCTCCTCTATGCTCCCCGTCATCCAAAAATCCCGCCCCCCACTAACCTTGAGTTTTCTCCAACTTTCTCCCTTCCCCAACTCTCTCTTTCTTAAATAACCCCCACCCCAAACCTCTCTTCTCCCCCAAGCACTGCTTCCCGGCCTTTGACCCTCCTCATCTTTTTAACTCTGGCGGGTGAAGACTCCTGGGTGTGGAAGAGGTTGGAGAGTGGCCAAAGCAAAATCAACTCGTTAAGATCCTCCATGAGACCTTCCTTGATAAAGTCCTCTTTTCTCCAGCTCCTTCTCCTTCCAGTGTTATCTATGCACTTGGCTTTTTTGACCTTTGGGCACTTGATATTCACCCCACCCTCAGCCCCACACCACTTACATACCTATCTAAAACTATGTATTATAAATTATTCTTTTATACTGTCTGTTGTCCACTATAGAATGTAAACTCACTGTGGGCAGGGAATGTGGTTATGAACTCTATTGTATTGTACTCTCCCAAGGGCTTAGTATAGTGCTCCACACAAAGTAAGAGCTCAGTAAATACCACTGATTGACTGTTGGATCAGCACGACAAATACTCGCCAAAATAAATTTAGCACAGAAAGAATTTTCAGGAACTGGGGAGAAAGGAAGGCAATTTAGGGGTGCAGAAGAAGGGCCAAGAAAACTGAGAGAATGGGGAGAAAGGGACTAGGAAGAACAGTGTAGATCTACTTTTCTGATTAATTCACTCAAGCTGTGACCAAGGTTTAATCACTGAATAAAGCAATTATCTCTATCTGACTGTTATGGAACTGGTTTACAGAAGACAGGATTATTGCAAGGACAAATAGTAGACCTGAATTTATAGAATGAAAAGGGAAATTGCCTCCATAAGCTTGAATTAATGGAGCTTTATCCAAGTAAAACATCAGGTGTGTAGGATACTCTTTTTCAGTCATTAAAAGAAAAAAATCGGGATAAAGCGCAAGACCGTAAAGCTTTAGCTGGGCTGTTTCTGGGTTTTTTTTTTCTACTCATTTCTCTCAGGCTGCAAGTGAAAGATTGATTCTGGGGAGTAGATGGCAAGAGTCAGGTTGGCTCTGTTCTGTGCTCATTCCGAGACCCATAATGACATCTTTTTTAGCACAGGAAATTGTGCCCTGAACGGTTTCACCCCGGGCAAGGGCCCCAGCCCCGGAGACTGCTGACATTACGACGCCATGTGTTCCACAACAGAACTGGATTTTGGGGGGCCATCCCTGGCCAACGGCGTGCCCTCGGCCGAGACTCGATGAAGTTTCCCAGGTGGAAGGTGTAGAATCGACGGGCTCCCGCTTTCACCGGAAAATGCGCCGTGGATGGAGCAGCGTTAGCTCGGATCTTCTTTGTTCTCTCCCAGCTTTACAGGTGGAGGGCGACACGACCTCCTCAACTGAATCACCATCCAGGTAGGTTGGGAATTGAGGGGAAAGGGATCGGGCACTGGGAAGGTGTTATCACGTCCTCCAGACCTTCTGTGCAGGAGAAGGGAGATGCCGATATCTCCCTTTGGTTTGTACTGGTGAGCCGTGGGGCTTGCGGAGGAGACATGAGAAGGACAGACACATGGCATTTCGACTCTCTCACGTCTAAGGTGGTAGAAAAGGTGGGTCCTCCATTATGGCCTAATTGGCTGTGGGATTTGAATTTTCAGGAGCCGTTTCAAGTGGGGCAGCTGGGGACAGAGGGGCGATTTATCCAGCGGAAGACTCGACGTTGGCTCCACACCCCAAAATCTTAAGCCTGTCCCACGTGTCGTGTCTGTTAAACACACATTACTCTGCTCAGGCTCTGCCATCTGGAGAAGGCCGAACTGGATCGGAACCCAACGGGGAAGGATTGAGCAGAGGTTTGGGTTTCAGAAAATCTGGAGGGGTTGGGGGTCGGAGGGAAGGAGTCACGCCCGGGGGGAAAAAAGCACTGTTCAGAGGTGGTACCTGGAAAGAGGAAGTCAGAGATGACTTGACGGGATGGAGTCGAAGAGTGTTAATGAAAGAGGTGTACAAATGCGCCAGAAGATTTGTGCCGTGCAGCTGGCGACTGGTAGCGAATACGTCCAGCTGGTGTGGAGCTGCATAAGACAGACACCCTCTGGTACCAGAATTGCCAGATGCGTGGCCCCGGTGGCCTGGACGGAGTCAGCCTGGAGTCTTTCCATTCACATTCACAACTTGGAAAACCCCAGCCCAATCCAGAATGCTCTGTGCATGGCCCCTTCAATCCATCTGTAAGCAGACGAGACCCATGCGGGATATTACTCCTGCATCTGCCTCCTTGCTGTCAGCCCGGCCTCCTGCCTCTCCCCATTTCAATCCGATTGATCAGTTGGGATTTCCCCGAACACTTCCTATGTGCAGAGCGCGATACTGAGCACTTGGGAGAGGACACCGCAGCAGAGTCGCTTATCGTCCCCCACCCCCAAAGAGGGGGAGACGGACTTTGATATAGATAAATTATTGATGGATAAATGAATAAGGGCTGAGGGAGCGGGGCGTAAAGAGAGAGATAAGGGTGATGCCAAGGGGAGTGGGAAAAGAGGAAAGGAGGGCTCAGGCAGGGAAGGCATCTTGGAGGAGATGGATCTTCAACAAGGGTCTGAAGAGTAGAATACGTAGGATATGGAGGGGAAGGACCTTCCGGTCCAGAGTCAGGATGTGTTTGAAAGGCCGGCTGTGAGATAGGTGAGATCGAGGTACGGTGAGAAGGATGGCATTAGTAGAGCGAAAGGTGCAGGCTGGATTGCGATAAGAGAGCGGTAAGGTGAGGTGTGAGGGGGCTTAGGCGATCGAACGCTTTAAAGCCAATGGCAAGGAGTTTCCATTGATGTGGAGGAGAACGGGCAATCACCAGAGCGGGGGAAGCTTTACATAAAAAACCGATCCGCGCAGCGGAGTGAAGTAGGTACCGTAGCGGGGAGAGACGGGTGGCTGGGAGGTCAGAAAGGGGGCTGACAGAGTAATCACTTAGTACAAACCTCACTCCGTCGCTCAGATCGTTTTTCCAAAAAAAGGCGCTGTCCAAGAACGTCCATTTCCACATCAAAGAATGGTCTTCGCATCAGATTGAAAGCGCTCGGTCGTTCTGCCCTCTCCTGTCCTTCCTCGTTGGTTTTCTGCTCCAACCTAGACCCCACACTCTGCTCAGCTCATGACAACCTACTCATGGGACCTCAATCTGGCCTGTCAACCTGGTGACCACCGGTCGACATCGACACTCTGGCCGGGGATGCTCTCCTGCTTGATAAAAGCCACCGATGACTCTCTATTGAGCACAGACTCCTCGCTGTCGGATTCAAGCCTGTCAATCCTCCTTACCTATCCTGGTTCGTCTCTCACTATGATCATAATGATCATGTCAGTATTCATTAAGCGCTTACCAAGTGCACAGCGCCGTTCTAAGTGCTGGGGGTTATCGGGCTTCATCCCCATTTTCCAGAGGAGGCCACTGAGGCCCAGAGAAGGGAAGTGACTCGCCCACGGTCACCCGGGCGACGGTGCCAGGATGCGAACCCATGACCTCTGACTCCCAAGCCCGGGCAATTTCCACTGAGCCACGCGACCCAGCCCACACACCTCATTCCTCCAATACCAACTGACTCACCTGCCATTGACCATTTCATTTCTCCAATCGTATTTATTGAGGGCCTACTATGTGCAGAGCACCGTACTAAGCGCTTGGGATGGACAATTGGGCAACAGACAAGGACCATCCCTGCCCAGTGACGGGCACGCGGTCTAATCGCCTTGATTCTATTTATTTGCAATTGTTTTAATGAGATGTTCATCCCCTTGATTCTATTTATTGTCATTATTCTCGTCTGTCTGTCTCCACCCATTAGACCGTGCGCCCGTCAAAGGGCAGGGACCGTCTCTATCTGTTACCGATTTGTCCATTCCAAGTGCTTAGTACAGTGCTCTGCGCATAGTAAGCGCTCAATAAATATTATAGAATGAATGAATGAATTGAATAATCAGGGGAGACAGACGGCGCAGTGAAACAGGATGAAACAAAAGCAAGACAACGTCATCCCGATAAATAGAATCAAAGGCACCTCATTAACATAATGAATAGGCTAATAAATAATATATACAATAATAATGTTGGTATTTGTTAAGCGCTTACTATGTGCCGAGCACTGTTCTAAGCGCTAGGGGAGATACAGGGTCATCGGGTTGTCCCACGTGAGGCTCACAGTTAATCCCCATTTTACAGATGAGGGAACTGAGGCCCAGAGAAGTGAAGTGACTTGCCCACAGTCACACAGCTGACAAGTGACAGAGTAGGGAGTCGAACTCATGACCTCTGACTCCGAAGCCCAGGCTCTTTTCCACTGAGCCACGCTGCTTCCCCAAATAAGCACAGTTCTGAGACGGGGAAGGGGGAGCAGAGAGGGAGCAGAGGGAAAAGGGGAAGCTCAGTCTGGGAAGGCCTCTTGGAGGAGGTGAGCTTTAAGTAGGGATTTGAAGAGGGGAAGAGAGTCAGTTTGGTGGAGGTGAGGAGGGAGGGCGTTCCAGGACTGCGGGAGGATGCAGGCCAGGGGTCGATGGCTGGATGGGCGAGAATGGGGGATGGTGAGGAGGCGGGCAGCGGAGGAACAGAGCGTGCGGGGTAGGCGGTGGAAAGAGAGAAGGGAGGAGAGGTAGGAGGAGGCAAGGTGATGGAGAGCCTCGAAACCCAGAGTGAGAAGTTTCTGTTCCGTGCGGAGGTCGACGGGTGACCACTGGAGGATTTTAAGGAGGGGAGTGACAGGCCCAGAGCGTTTCTGCAGGAAGACGAGCCGGGCAGCGGAATGAAGAATAGACCGGAGTGGGGAGAGATGGGAGGAAGGGAGATCGGAGAGGAGGCCGACACGATAATCCAGCCGGGATATTACGAGAGCCCGGACCGGCATGGTGGCCATTTGGACGGAGAGGAAAGGGCGGATCTCGGCGATATCGGGTAGGTGAGACTGGCAGGCGTCGGCACCGGATCGGATGTGTGGGGCGAACAAGAGAGCCGAGACCGCCGTCGAGGTCGCGGGCTTGAAAGATGGGAATGACGGCTGTGCTGTCCGCGGTGACGGGGAAGTCGGAGAGAGGACAGGGCTCGGGAGGGAAGACGAGGAGCTCAGTTGGGGACATGTTGAGTTTTAGGTGGCGGGCGGACATCGAGGCGGAGACGGCCCGGAGGTGGGAGGAGATACGAGCCCGGAGGGAGGGGGAGAGGACGGGGACGAGATGGAGACGTGGGTGTCATCGGCGGAGAGACGATAGTCGAAGCCACGGAAGCGAATGAGTTGACCGAGGGAGCGGGTCTAGACGGAGAACAGATGGGGGCCAAGATGATCGACCGACTGAAGGGACCGGAGACGGGCACATCAGGCGTTCGATCGTATTTACTGAGCACTTACCGTGTGCGGAGCGCTGTACTAAGCGCTTGGAAAGTCCGATTCGGCCACAGACGGAGACCGGTCCTCCACGACAGGCTGTGGGTCTAGAAGCGGGGAGATGGACAATAAGACAAAACAGACCGGCAACTTCTCTGTGCCTCGGTTCCCTCATCTGTCAAATGGGGATGAAGATTGTGAGCCTCCCGGGGGACGACCCGACGGCCCTGTATCTCCCCCAGTGCTTAGAACAGTGCTCTTTTTTATTTTTTATTTATTTTTATTTTGTTAATGAGATGTACAGCACCTTGATTCTATTTATTTGCTATTGTTTTAATGGGATGTTCATCCCCTCGATTCTATTTATTGCTATTGTTTTTGTCCGACTCCCCCGATTAGACTGTAAGCCCGTCAATGGGCAGGGACGGTCTCTATCTGTTACCGATTTGTCCATTCCAAGCGCTCAGTACAGTGCTCTGCACATAGTAAGCGCTCAATAAATACTATTGAATGAATGAATGCTCTGCACATAGTAAGTGCTTAACAAATAATAGACCGTGAGCCCGTCAAAGGGCAGGGACAGTCTGTATCTGTTACCGATTTGTCCATTCCAAGTGCTCAGTACAGTGCTCTGCACATAGTAAGCGCTCAATAAATACTATTGAATGAATGAATGCTCTGCACATAGTAAGCGCTTTACAAATAATTGACCGTGAGCCCATCAATGGGCAGGGACTGTCTCTATCTGTTACCGATTTGTCCATTCCAATCGCCCAGTACAGTGCTCTGCACATAGTAAGCACACGATAAATACTGTTGAATGAATGAATGCAGGGACTGTCTCTATCTGTTACCGATCTGTCCATTCCAAGCACTTAACAAATACCACTGTCATCTGTAAAATGGGGCTGAACCGCGAGTCTCACATGGGCCCACCCGCTTAGCCTGCGATAATAAGAATGATAATGTCGGTATCTGTTAAGCGCTTACTACGTGCAGAGCACCGTTCTAAGTGCTGAGGTAGGCATGGGGAATCGGGTCGTCCCACGTGGGGCTCACGGTCCTCACCCCCATTTTAGAGATGAGGGAACTGAGGCGTGGAGAAGCCAAGTGACTCGCCCATAGTCACACAGCAGAGCTGGAATTCGAACTCATGACCCCGATTCCCAAGCCCGGGCTCTCTCCACTGAGCCATGCCGCCGCATCCACCCTGGCGCTCAGAACAGTGCCCAGCATGTAGCGAGCGCTCCCCGGATCTCCTCGGCCACCTGTCACTCCATACCTGACAACGGAACAAGTGCAATCTCTATCTTCTCAGCTGTCTCTGACAACGCTGCAGGTATGCTATGTTCTGCCTTTTCTCCATCTCAGATCTAGCAGTTTCCCTGCATACTCACTTCCGCAACCCCGGCAGGCCGACCTGAGGCAGTGGGCGTTTGTCTTGGGTACTGAGGTAGAAATCTCGGGTGATTTTTCTATTTCATGGCTTCTTCCTTTCACTCTTTCTCAGCAAGCCTCGATATTTGACCCTGAATTTTGACTCCTTTCCTTCGCTGGCTTCTACGAGAAGTTTGTTCCTCCCCATCCCTGTCTGAATTTGTGTGTGTGCGTGTGTGTGTGTGTGTGTGTGTGTGTGTGCTTTTGTATACGGGTGGGGGGTTGTCTGTGTGCCAGGGAGTGGGTGGGTGGAAGTACTGTCTGTCACCTCTCTGATCTATTTTCTGCCCATCATATAGGTTAGAAACTGGTTCCGGAATCACAGGAAGAAATGCAATCTGTGGATTGCCCCGAGACTTTAGACGTCCGTAAGTATCTCTGGGGGAAGGTGCAGGGTACGCTACAGTGACGTGTAAATCCAAGCAATAGCAACGGAACCCCATACTATCATGTGGGCTCCTTAGATTTTCAGGATGTGGAACGTTTTCATGTAGCTTTCTCGGGATGCTCCGCTCCCTCTGAAAAAAGCCCTCACAGTCTCGCTTGAACCAACACCTCTGTGCACACATATGGTTTCCACACCAAGACTCTGTAACTCTTTTCTCTCTTTGTTTACAGGAGCGACACCCTTCCCTTCTGCGCTGGAATACCAAGTCTAGAGCCGGAAAGATGTGGATGCATTTCCAACCCCGCTGATGACCAATATCATTTCCAGAAGCATCACCATGACATCTCTCCTCAACCATTCTGGGTAGATGCACTTAGAACAGGATCTCAGCCCTCAGACTAGCAAGAGTGTGTTGTCCAAACTGGGCGCAGTACCTCATTTCATCTTACCTATTTTAGCCTATTCAAATAAAGTTGACCTGTGTCCCTATTTCTTGTGTCCATTCTTGAAAGCTCCTTCCTTCTGGTATCTATAGGGTTGATTTAGAGTTGTGGGAGGATTGTTTTACACTTGATCATGTTAAGGTTGGCTGTTGGCTGGCCAGAAACTGGGTGGGTGAAAAGTTAATCGAGGAAGGTTTTCCCGAGGAGATAGGTTGTCAAGGGTGATTTGCAATTGTTATCTATAATGTTGACCTATGAATGCAACTAAGTCCCGAACTTCAAAATTGACTTTTTCACCTGGAGAATTTCCTAATCTGCCATGGGTGCAACTTGGGAGCATGTGCCTGGACTGTACAAGCTCTGGCGAATGAAGCCAGGCAGAATAGCCATGGATAGTCGGGTGTTCAGTTCCTCTAAATAGGAAAGGAACATCTGAACCAAGAATGCCCACAGTACACCAGGAATGTCGTGAAACTCAAGGACACACCACGTGTTGGCAGTGAGGGTTTCATTTTTGTTGAACAGGAACAGTCAGGTGCAATAGAGATGCAGCATGGCATAGTGGATAGAACACGGCCTTGGTAGTCAGAAGACGTGGGTTCTAATCCCGAATCTGCCACTTTTCTGCTGTGTGTGACCTTAGGCAAGTCACTTCACTTCTCTGTGAGTCAGTTACCTCATACGAAATGGAGATGGAGACTGTGAGGTCCACATGGAACAGGGACTGTGTCCAACCAGATTTGCTTGTATACATCCCAGCACTTAGTATAGTTCCTGGCACATAGTAAGCGCTTAACTAATACTATGATGACTACTACAGTTATTAGTAGTAGAAAATACTATAATTATTACTATTGTTACAATTAGTAGGAGTAAGAGTAGTATTACATAATGGACCACAAGCTAAAACAGTTAGTAGAGGAGATGGCAAGGAAAAGGAAAAAGAAAGTGAATGGAAGAAGGAAAGAAAGGAAGAAAGAAAAAAAGAATAAAAACAAAGAAAGAATAAAAGGATTTAAACCCCTATGCTTAAATTGACCTCGAGTCTCCTGACCTCTCATAACCTTTCTATGTACTCACTGACGTCTTTCCCACACCCCAGTCTCCCCATTATCAGGCTGATGCAGTTGTGAAGGTAGGACATACACACAGGGGTTGTACTGGCACGGTGGCACTTTGATTGGAGAAGAAATCCAGGATTTTCTCAGTATTGTGAAGATTTACCCTCCAGGTTTCTGAGATAAAACCAACAAGTGGGTTGAATGAGGCCGCTGAGCCAAGAATAGACAGAATAAGACAAGATCGGAGGCTAGAGTTAAATAAGATGAGGATGCAGTTGAGGTGCCACGCTTCTGTAGAGAGGGGTGTTGAATTGTGCCAAAGGGTCCCACTCATCAGTGGTGTGTGGATATTCGGTTCTGGTTTGATGAGTACCCTCTTGGGGAGGGCCCTCAAGACTTTGACCCCGCGGAGGTGCAGAAAATCAGGCCGAACATGGCCACTAAATACAACTATGTTGGTTCTGTCCCAACACAGTGGGCACAGTTGGTGCATTTCTTCAGGGTTTTGTGCTCTTCTTGTTCCCCCTCGATCTCTTCGCTTATGCAAACATGGATCACCACGCAAATGACCCGCAGGACAAGCATCAATGGAAAACCAATTATAACTGAAGTTTGTTTCCATGCAGGGAGGGAAGAATCCCTGGAGGAGGGTGTCTAAGTGAGGAGCTGAAGAAAGAGGATGTCGGGCAAGACAACTGGCTAAGAGAACGGGTTGGTTCAGTTGCCAAGGTGGAGTCTTAAAGTAGAAGGCCAGTTTCCAGGGCAGTAGATGGAAGTCTTTCCTAATTCTGGTAAATCTAAATAGAAACAAGAGATGAATTAGGATCGGAAAGTCCAGCTTCATCGTCCATTAAGTTCCAAACACAGATGCTTCTGAACTCAGAGAGATACACAGCACAGTCACAGTTACTGAGTAGTGGACATACATTGTGCTCTCAGGAAGGACCCTATGAGAGGAACCCAACTGCCTGGCCAGGCCTAGAATGTACAGACCCTGGGTAAATCCCAAAATCTGTTCCTTGTCTCCAGCACCACTCACTTCTCTAACGCAGCTTGATCCATAACACCTTTCACAGGGATTATCATCACGGCTGGGGTCTCTGGTCTCCGTCGTGTGAATCTAATTCATCCTCTCTGCTCCGCCTTACAGCCACAGTGGCTTCCTGATTCTCTGGTTGGTTGTGTGCCTCTCCTGCAGCCCTACTTACCGGAACGTTTTTTCCAACTGTAGGTGTTGGTAGTTGAATGGTCAAATCGGCTCTGTCCCCCATCTCCATCTCTCTCTTCCTTGTGTCCCGGGTCAGTATGGTGCTGTATCTGAAGCTGTGGCTCCTGATTTGGATTGCCTCTCTGTGGAAGGGCACTCGGCCCTCTGGAGAGCAATAGGTAATTCACCATGGGCTTGGACTCGTCAGTAATGCTGATCATTTCCTGTACGTCCTCGGGCTGTGATATGGAAAGTCTTCTACTGATGTAGAAATTTTCCCTCTCACTGTCGGCTCAAATGGCAGGAAAGAGAAATGGCTGGAATGGAGGTAGGCTTAGATTTATATCTAGTCCAGGGAGGCCTTTTCCCACCACTGCGAGAATCTCCCGTGACGTGTGACCTCACCTCCCTGCCTCTTCCTCCACTTGTGATTTTTTCCATCTGTCGTACTGGGCTGAATTCTTGGAGGTGAAAAAATCATCTCAACCATCTCATTTCATCTCAGTCAGGAGCATAACACCTTACCCGACGAAGGTGTTGGCTGTATTGATTTGTTGTTCTACCCCAGATGCTTAGTACAGTGCTCTCCACACAGGATGCACTTAATAAACCTGATGGACTGATTGATTGATTCCGTCAAGCATAACACCAAGGCTTGTGAGACAGGAAGAAAAGTGGGATTGTTTAAAGTGAAGGGAAAGAGAAGCAATTTGTTCTAGTGGATAGTGCCATAGGCCTGGGAATCAGGAGGACCAGGGCTCTGACCAGTTAATCAATTCAGAGGACTGAATGAAAGTATGGAGCACTGAATGAATGAATGAATTCTAGGTCCATGTATACCATCAATTACCTCATCTGTAAAAGTGAGAGTTAAGACTGTGAGTCCCATGTGGGACAGGATTATGTCCAATCAAATTAGCTTGAATCTATCCCTGCACTTAGTACAGTTCCTGGCACATAGAAAGCTTTTAAGCAACAAATAGCTGTAGAAAAAAATACAAACAAACAAACGAACAAAAAAACAATAAAAACAGGGATCTGGACAAGGTTTGAGTGGGAAGAGAAGGAATTCAAATTTGGACGTGTCTAGTTGGAGTCGTCGACATGTCTATTTGGAGTATCGGTAGGAAGTAGGACATGATCCCTGCCTCAAGAAACTGAACAATATAGATAGGACGTCGTAGAGGATGACGAAGTACAAAAGTACTGAAGTATCATTTGAGCAGTGAGGTAGATCTCCAGAGTAACCACAGAGGGCAGCTGCCTTGATTACTCTGGCCATGGCCAGCTCTTCTGGATTCCTACAGCACCGCCGCCATCAAAACAACCCTGCACAGTATCCCGAGAAGCAGTGAAGCGTGGGGAAAGGAAGCAGGGCTGGGAGGTGGGAGA
>NW_024396786.1:0-29418 GCF_004115215.2 Ornithorhynchus anatinus | reverse complement strand
CCTTGCTGGGGACAAGCAAGGTTTGACACACCGGCCTCTTTTCTCGGTCCACCCCGGCCTCTTTCCTATAAAGCCTCTCTGTGGGATCAAAGGTCGGATCTCGATCTGCTAGAAACCTCGGGGTCCAAGGGTACAGGAGGTGGTTTAGGAAAGAGGTAAGGAGAGGACTGGTGGAGGGAGATGGGAAGAACCAGAGTCAGAGGAAGTGGGAAGGCATGGAGGGAGGGGTGGGGGGGAAAGGCATGGAGGGTGGAAGGAGAGAAAGACGATAAACTAGAGCAGGGACCGGGAAGGGGATGAAGGGGAGGAACTGGAGGAGGCAGAAGAGCGAGATAGTGGGAGAAAACTGATGGGAGGGAATGAGAAGTGAGGAGGATTGAGGGTCAGAAATTGTGGGCGAGCAGAAAAGCGGGGAGAGGGAACCACCTCCGCCTGGCCTGGACTGGCCCGCTGCCTGAGCCCTACCAGAAAGTGTCTCCTGCCCTCCTTGAAACAGTCCAGTTTGGTCTCTGACCCAGTAATACAAGGACGGGGGCTTGGGAGGGAGAGGCTGAGCCTGGGGTTTGCCCCAGAGTCAGGGATACCACCCGACTTCCGTCTGTCCTCTCCCCACTAGGCCTCCCCGAGTCCAGAGAACAGGAGATGCCTGTGGCCGAGGAAGGTGGATGCTCTGGTGTCGGCCTTCCTGGGGTCTGTCCCGCTTTCGTGGAGCTCCATCTACCCTTCCTGTGTGCGCCTGGAGTTCCAGGACCCTCTGAGGGTTTGGGTCAGAGGGCCCTGGCCGTACTGTTTTAACACCAGCTGCTGTACCAGGCCTCCTGAGTGCCGCCCGTTCGTTCAGTCGCATTTATTCAGCGCTTACTGCCTGCAGAGGACTGTATTAAATGCTTTGGAAAGTCCACTATCAGAAGGCGAATCCCGGCCTAGTGGGATTACTTGCTGTGGGACTTGGGGCAAATCACCTCCCTTCTTGGGCCTCAGTTTTTCCTCAACATTAAAATGGAGATACCTCTCCTTTCACTTAGACCGTGAGTCCCATGCAGGACGGGGACTGAGTCTGACCTAATTGACTTGTACAATTGAATGAATGACTACCCCACTGGCTTAGGGAACGTGTTTTGGTACCGTAACAGATGGCAAGTTGTCTTAAGCAAGCATCGTTGGGTCTTTAAAAGCATCAGTAATCGTTGTTTTGATAGGTGTTTTTTGGGAAGTTGCTAGTTTCCCAGTGGCAACACTGTTTGCTAGAGTCACTGGTGTTGTTACCACGAGTTATCCAAAATCTGACCTAGTTCCCTGTCCCAGCAGTGTACGTTTCAGTCAAATCGCTCAATGGATGTGAATTCCACTGAGCTCAGGTGACTATGGGATCGATGGCACTATACGAAGCGCTGGGGAAAGGTTAGTAGATTATGCTCTGGCCCACAGGAGCTTTACAGTCTATAGAGAGAGGCGAGGAATGGAGATCTCAGCCCCATTTTTCGGGTGAGGAAACAGACACCCAAAGAAGTGAAGTGACTTGTCCAAGTCACTCAGCAGGCCAGATCTCTGGATACACAGTTCCGTGCTCTTTCCAGCACACCACACTGCCTCCGGAGATTCTTGAATCCCCCAAACCTAGGCGCTGGCTTGAAGGGGAGTGGGGGCGTAGGTGGAGACAGTTGACCTCAAAGGATGGGAGGCATGAAAGAAAGGACTTCCCGACTCTAAATTCTTTCCATCCCAACAGCGTTCACAACTTTCAGGAGAGGCCTCTTCCTCTTCCATCCTCTTCTTCATCCTCCAGGGCCTCGCCTTGCTGGCTTCCTACTTCTGGCTCAGCCCTCGGTTCAGTCAAGATCACCTGATCTTTTGCCACTACCAACTTCGCTGCGGGTACTGGTGGGGTACTGCCTGAGCTGGTGGTGGTGGTGAAGGGTTGGAGCGTCCAATCTCTGGGGTGGGACTGGAGTGGACAGGTCCTTCTGGGAATCAAAAACCTGAGAAGAGAGGAGGCCAGGAGCTTCCAGTCTAGATATGGAACACAAACATTCAAATCAATCCTCATTCAATAGTACTTCCTGAGGGCTTACTGTGTGCTGGGCCCAAAACTGAACGCTTGGGAGAATGTCTTCGGTATATGGTCATAAACTCTGAGGAGAAGAGAGTGAGGGAAGTAGGAAGGACAGAGCTGACTGAATGACTTTCTCTCCCTGAGTGGGACAGGACCAGTCTGGTTAGAGGACAGGACCAGTCCGGTTAGATGGCAAACCACAACTTCTCTCAGTTACCTCATCAGTCAAATGGGGATGAAGACTGTGAGCCTCTCTTGGGACAACCTGATTACCCTTTAGCTGTGTCGGCGCTTAGCACATAGTAAGAACTTTAACGAATACCAGATTTATTAGGATATTGAATCTGCAGCTAGATCTGACCCCTTTAAGCACTTGCTATTCACATCGTGCTTGGCCCCACAAAATTTATGTCCACTGAATAATTTATTTGTATTAGTTTAAGCTTGTAGTGGGCAGGAAATGTATCTGTTTGTTGTTATGTCGTATTCCCCCAACTGCTTAGTACAGTGCACTGTACACAGGATGTATAGTATATACAGTATAATATAGTTTAGTACAGTATATATAGCTACTATAGTATATACAGTACATTCTATGAGGGCTAATCTTGGCCCAACTGGATCGCTTGCTGTGGGACCTAGGGCAAATCCCTTCACTTCTTGGGCCTCAGTTTTCTCAAATGTAAATGTAACCTGCCTCCCTCCTACTTAGACTGAGGGTCCCATGCAGATCAGGGAATGTGTCTCATCCACTTAACTTGTACGATTGAGTCAATGACTATCCCACCACTTAAAAGAGTGGTTGACTCATAGTAAGTTCTTAAACAAGAAAATATATTTTTGAAAAAAGCAATAATGCTGATTGTATTTTCTAAGTGCCTATTCTGAGACAAGCACTATATTAAGCATTAGAGTCGACACAAGATAATCAGCTCCGACACAGTCCCTGTCCCACGTGGACTTTCAGTCAATCTCTCAATCAGTGGAATTCACTGAGCTCTGGACTGTGACCCAAGCACTGTACAAGGCAGTAAGGAAAGTTGATAAATGTGATCCCTGACCACAGGAAGTTTGCAGTCTACAGGGTTAGAGAGTGGGGATCACAGCCTCATTTTTCAGATGAGGAAACAGAGTCCTAGAGAGGTAAAGCGACTTGTCCAAGGTCACTCAGCAGGCCAGATCTCCTGACCCACAGTTCCGTGATCTTTCCAGAAGGTCACCCTGACTCCTGAGACTCTCAAATCCCCCAAACCTAGGCACAGGTTGTAACAGGAGTTGGGGAGTAGGCGGAGAGAGTTGACCTCAGAGATGGGGGGCATGGAAGGAAAGACGCCCCTGACTCTATCTTCCTCCATCACAACAGTACTATCAGCTTCTGGGAGAGGCTTTTTCTTCTTCTTCTTCCTCTTCTCCATCCTCGATGGCCTCGCAGTGCTGACTTCCTACTTATACCTCAGCCTTCAATTTCAGTTGGCAACACCTGGCCTTTGCCACTCCCAACTTTGCCATGATGAGTACGGGTTGGGTATCGCCCCTAGCTGGATGAGGTGGTGCAGGGTGGGATCGTCCATCTCTGCGGTGGGGCTGGAGTGGACAGGGCCTTCTGGGAAGAATTAGGACGAGAATAGAGGAGGCCAGGATACCTGGGGATACCTGCCTCCCTCCTACTTAGACTGAGGGTCCATGCAGATCAGGGAACGTGAATAATCCAATAAACTTGTAGGATTGAGTGAATGAATATCCCACCACTTAGAAGAGTGGTTGACTCATAGTAAGTGCTTAAAAAAGAAAATATATTTTTGAAAAAAACAATAGCACTGATTGTATTTTCTAAGTGCCTATTCTGAGGCTAGCACTATATTAAGAATTAGGGTCGACACAAAGTAATCAGCTCTGACACAGTCCCTCTCCCACGTGGAAGCCAGGGGGCTTCCAATCTAGATATGGGAGACAAACATTCAAATCAATCATCATTCAGTTGTATTTATTGAGTGCTTACTGGGTGCAGAGCTCTGTACTAAACACTTGAGAGGATGCATTCCAGATATGGACCTAAATTCTGAGGAGAAGAGGGTGAGAATAAGTAGGGGGGACAGAGCTGATTGGGTGATTTTCTCTCCCTGAATGGGAAAGGAACGCTGTCTGATTAGAAGGCAAGCCACTTCACTTCTCTATGCCTCAGTTACCTCATCGGCGAGCCCCGCGTGGGTCAACCTGATTACCTCGTATCTATCCCAGAACTTAGAATAGTGCTTGGCACATAGTGAGGGCTTAACAAATGCCATAATTATTATGGTATTGAATCTGCACGTGGATCTGCCCACTTTAAGCACTTGCTATTCAGACCACCCTTGGCCGCTCAGAACCCATGGCCACTCACTAATTTACTAATTTCTATTAATGTAGGTCTCCCCCTCTAGACTGTAAGCTCATTGTGGACAGGGAACGCATCTGTTTATTGTTACATTGTACTCCCGCAAGTGCTTAGTACAGTGTTCTGCACACAATAATTGGTCAGTCAATACAATTGACTGACTGGATAGACTGGAAGCTCCGCGGGGGCAGGAAACATATCTTCCAACTCTGCTGTGCCATCCTCTCTCAGGTCCTTAGTCCAGTGCTCTAACAACAGTCATGGATCAATAAATTGCATTCATTGTTTCCGTAACCCGGTTCTTCACACATGGCTTGTTGCCTAGTAAGAGTTGAATAAATGTTTAAGACTCGAGAAGGAAATGGTTTAAGGGTAAAGATCAGGGTTTGGGTTTTTTTTTTTCCCCACTGTTTCCCTCTCTCTGAAGAGCCGGGGTCTGAACAGTCCTGGCACTGCTGATTTAGACTCTGCAAATACAAGAACATTCTTCCCAGAATGCCTCTAGGCCAAAGCTCACCTACTTCTGTCCCCATGGCCTGATTTCCTTCTCTTCTCTCCTGTTCCTGGCACCTAATGAGTGCCTGTAGTCATATGGGGAGAAATCAGTCAATTTATTGTATTTGTCAGGCACTTACTGTGTGCAGAGCACTAAACTAAGCACTTGGAAGGGTCGGTATAGCAGAGTTGGCAGATACGTCCCCTGCCCACAAGGAACTTACAGTGTAAAGGGAGCAGCGGACATTTTTGGTATAAATAAATAAATTAAGGTTATGGACATAGAAGTTGTGGTGGTGAAGAACGGGAGATTAAAGGGTGCAAATCAAAGTGCAAGGGTGCTGCTTAAGGGCGGGGGAGAGGACATGAGGGCTTAGTCGGGGATGGCCTCTTGTAGGAGATATGTTTTTTAAAAGGCTTTGAAAGTAGGGAGAGTGTTTGTCTGTTGGACATGGAAGGGGGAAGGAGTTCCAGGTCAGAGGCAGGACGTGGGTGAGGGGACTGTGGCAAAACCATAAGGTCGCTGTGAGGAGGGAAAGTGTCTGTTGCCTTGAAATGTTGTCTTCCCCCAAGAGCTTAGTCCAGAGCTCAGCATAGGATAAGCACTCACACTTGGACCTGTATCCTTTAAGCACTTGATCGTCTCTCCATCCTCAGAACCCTAGCCAGACTTCTCCCTCTCTCTAAGACCCGTGTAGGGACAAATTTGATGACCTCATTTCTATCTCGGTGCTTAGTACTGTGTTGGGCGTGAAGTAAGCGACTAATACTTGCCATTTTAATTAGCTCCCGAGTCTTAACCAAGCCTCTTCTCTTTCTTCCCTGTCCAGGAATTATTTGCTTCTTCAGCCTCTCTCCACCAATCCTAGAGGGGAAGTCAAACGGGAATGAGGGAATGCTTTTAGGGGATGGGAGGGCTCATGAGATATTCCCTTTGTTAGACGCCATTCAGCTCCTGTGAGCCTAGATTAAGATGAAAACACACCCAAACACACCCACACACATACGTGTGTTTACCTGCAAAGGTATACATCCACATGAAAACTAGGGCACGTACCTGAAAAAGTGTGTACCTGAAAATCAATTTATGAACCTTAAATCATGTGTGTCCATGAACATTATTATTATTATTATTATTATTATTATTATTAATGGGGACAAGTTCCCTCCAACATCCACCTTCATTCACCTGTGCAGCCATCAGTCTGTCCCTCTCCGACCTTGGCTCCTCATGGTTCCAGGGTGCACAGCTCCTCTCCTTGCTCCAGCTGAGAGGTCACACCGGGCGTGAGGGTAGCAAATCCAGCTCCGACGGGAAGGAGACCGGACATTGTTGATCTTCATTCATTCAATCATATTTATTGAGCACTTACTGTGTGCAGAGCAC
This sequence comes from Ornithorhynchus anatinus, assembly GCF_004115215.2. Taxonomy (NCBI): domain Eukaryota; kingdom Metazoa; phylum Chordata; class Mammalia; order Monotremata; family Ornithorhynchidae; genus Ornithorhynchus; species Ornithorhynchus anatinus. The sequence goes on along the minus strand of NW_024396786.1, from coordinate 23,109 downwards.
TGCACTAAGCATGGATACCCCATGAGGGGATGTGGATACCTGAGGGGGACATGAATACCCATGAGGGGATATTCATGGATGTCCCCTAAGGAGACACAGATTTCCCCTGGGAGCCATGTGAATACCCGGGGGGGGGGGACACAGATCTCCCTTTCTGCTCCCAACGTCCGTACCCCCCCAAAAAAAGATCAGTCAATCAATCCTGTTTAGTGAGCACTTACTTTGTGACAAACACTTTACCATCCTCTTGGGAGAGCAAAAGAGGTGGCAAATACGTTCCCTGACCACAAGAAACTTAGCAGCTAGTGGGGGAGACAGACAGACAATGATCATAATAATAACAATAATGTTAGTATTTGTTAAGCGCTTACTATGTGCCGAGCACTGTTCTAAGCGCTGGGGTAGACACAGGGGAATCAAGTTGTCCCACGTGGGGCTGAAAGTCTTAATCCCCATTTTACAGATGACGGGACTGAGGCACCGAGAAGTTAAGTGACTTGCCCAAAGTCACACGGCTGACAAGTGACTGAGCCGGGTTTCGAACCCATGGCCACTGACTCCAAAGCCAGTGCTCTTTCTACGGAGCCACTCTAATATCTCAATCAAAGATATTTGTCGAGTGCCTACCTGTGTGCCAAAGCACTTACCAAGTGCTTGGGTTAGTCCCATAGAACCTAATAACAGACATAGTGCCTGCTCACAATGAGCTTACAGGCAAGAGGTGAGGACAGGCAGACATTAATCAATCAATGGAATTTGTTTAGGGCTCACCATATGCCGAGTAATTACTTTTGGTCTTTGTTAAATGGTTACTGTGTGCCAAACATTCATTCATTCATTCAATCATTCATTAGTATTCATTGAGCGTTTACTATGTGCAGAGCACTGTGCTAAGCGCTTGGAATGTACAAATCTGTAACAGATAGAGACAGTCCCTGCCCTCTGACGGGCTTACAGTCTAATCGGGAGAAACAGACAGACAAGAACAATAGCAATAAATAGAATCAAGGTGAGTTACATCTCATTAACAAAATAAATAGGGTAATGAAAATATATACAGTTGAGCGGACAAGAACAGTGCTGAGGGGAGGGGAAGGGAGAGGGGGAGGAGCAGAGGGAAAGGGGGAAAAGAGGGCTTAGCTGAGGAGAGGTGAAGCGGGGCTGGAAGGGGAGCAGAGGGAACAGAGGGAAAAGGGGAGTTCAGTAAGCCCTGGGATAGATACAAGGTAATCAGGTTGTCCCACGTAAGGCTCACAGTCTTCATCCCCATATTACAGATGAGGTAACTGAGGCATAGAGAAGTTAAGTGACTTGCCCAATGTCATGCGACTGAACAGCGGCAGAGCTGGAATTAGAACCCATGACCTCTGACTCCCAAGCCCAGGCTCTTTCCACTGAGTCACACTATACTATGTGCTTGAGAGAGCACACGTGCTTGAGACAGCACACTAGTAATAATTATGATATTTTTAGATTGTTTATTATGTGTTTTGCAGTGTTGTGGATACAACAAGTCAGGTGGACAGAGCCCTGTCCCACGTGGGGCTCACAGTCTCCAACCCCATTTTACAGATGAGGGAACTGAGGTTCAGAGAATTGAAGTGACTTGCCCAAGATCACACAGCACGGTAATAATAATTATGGTATTTGTAAAGTGCTCACTATGTGCTAGACATTGTTCTAAGCCCAAAGTGTTTGTGCTCCCGGGTACAGAGCTCTGCGTCCTAGATGGGGAGAGACTGAAATGTGGGCAGAGACTCCGAATAGGTACTTGGGAAGATGATCCTTCTGATTCGTGGCTCTGCTCAGGTCCTCCCATTCTCTGAGTCTTCACTCTCTCCCACCATACCTTCCCAACGTCATAGAACCTATGCTGATTTCTCAAGGGACAAGAGCCTTGGGAGTAAGCCTCTTTTTTTGGCTCTGAGGCTGGCCGGTTAGCTCAAGTGGTTAGAGCGTGATGCTAAATAGCACCAAGGATGCATGTTCCATTCCCATGTTGCACCATTATCTTATAGCCTCGCCATTACAAAGGCATGCATTCTTGTTGCAAAGGGCCGTAAAGGCCTTTTTCTCTTAAAGATTCCCTTGGATTGCCACAGGCAGAAGGTGAGCAGGAGGTGGGAGCCAATCGTCAGAACCGATGTGCGACTGATGCGCAGCTTGTTGAAGCAAATAATGTTGGGAAGGAAGGAGGAGGAAGAGTATGATTTCATGTCTACTCTCGTTGGTTTGGTGAACTCACATGGTTGGTTTCAGGATCCAAGTGGGTCGGTTGGTTATCTCAGCTGATTAGAGCATGGGGCTAATAAAGCCAAGATTCAAAACCTGTACAAGCCGGTCACCTTCTTATGCCATCATTCATTGCACTCGCAGAGGGAAGGGTCACGAGACTTTTCTCTCTTGAATTGGAAACACAGAGTTTAGAGTGATTCTCTTGGATCACCACAGTCTGAGGATGAGCAGAAGGTGAGGGGCAATCATCAGAACCAAAGCCTGACAAAAGGGCAGCCAGTCGAGGTGAATAATGCTAGATAGCATTGAATCAGAAGAGTATGACGTCTGCCATTGCTGTTTTGTGAAGTCCAGTGACTGGTTCCAGGAGACTTGAAACTTTGGCGGGAGGCATGGAGGGTCTCTCGAGACTCCTGTTTATGGAGCGGAGTCATCAAAAAGGTTGATGAGGAGAGAAGCGGGAGGGTCGAGCACCTAGTGAGTAGGAAGAAGAGGTGAGTATCAATTTTTCCCGTTAGTACTCAGGTTTGTCCTCTTAGCGAGACCCCAGAGTGTTTTCCTCGTGCCTGAGGACCAAACTGGAAATTTTCCCAGTCTCACCGTCAGGAAAATGCCAAGAGTGCTCAACCGGATGACAGTCCTGACATCTTGAGGCAGGCAATCCCACCTCCTCATGTTACAGTGGCAAGAATGGAAGCATGGTTCCGAGCTGCCAGATGATCACTCTCTAGAACCTTTCTGTCGACATGGAAAGATGACAGAGATTTATTCATTTATTCATTCATTCAATCATTTTTATTAAGTACTTACTGTGCGGAGAACACTGTACTAAGCGCTTAGGAAACAATAATAACAGTGGCATTCCCTGCCCTCAGTGAGCTCACATTCCTGATAGGGAGAGAAAGATATCAATACAAATAAATGAGATTACAGATATTTTCATTAGTGCCAGAGGGTTGGGCGGGGGGAGAGGAGAGGGAGCAAGTCAGTGCGTTGTAGGAAGGAGTGGAAAATGAGGAAATGTGGAGTTAGTCTGGGAAGGCCTCTTGGAAGAGGTGTGTCTTCAATAAAGCTTTGAGGGCAGGAGAGTAATTGTCAGATTTGAGAAGGGAGGGCGTTCCAGTCCAGAGACAGGACGTGGGCCGGCAGTGTGTGGTGAGTTATGTAAAATGGGAGTACAGTGAAAAGGTTAGCAACAGAGAAGCGAGGTTTGAGGGCTGGGTTGTAGAAAGAGAGAAGTGAAGTGAGGTAGACAGGGCCAAGATGATGAAGTGCCTTAAAGCCAGTGGTTTGAAGTTTGGTGTGATACTGAGGAGGATGGGGACCCACCGGAGTATTTTGATGAGGAGTGTCACCCTTCTCCTGGGGACGGGTTCTTTCTGGAATTGGTGCAGCAAGAGAGAGAGAGAAAGAGAGAGAGACTGGATACGGAAAGCCTGAGTAATATTTAAAATTAATTCCCACGAGGTGAATTGAATTGTTTGTTTATTTTGGACACAGCGAATTGAACTTCTCCTTTGGGGGGATTTCCAATGATTATTTGGGGAAATTAGAGCTTCCCTAACGGGAGGAATGTACTTGCATGTTACTCACGCTGGCACCAGGTCCCACCCTGGCAGAATTCACTTACAATTTGTTTGCACATGGGGAGGTGCCCAGCTCTCATCCACATGCACTTCCCACTTGTCAAGACTCCTCTTCTGCGTTACACACCCGCGGTGAAGGCCCTACCTCCCACTCAAGAGTACTTCCCACTTGGGAAGAAACTATTTACTTGTTACACAGGTATGGTGAAGAGCCTAGCACCCACACAGGAGTACTTCCCACTTAGGAGGAATCCATCTATGCATTCCACACCCGTGGTGAAGCATCTGGTGTCCAGGGCCCATGAACTTTCAATGGGATGGGACACTCTCGTATCCCAGGGTTCCTCACTTGGTGCAGGCAGAGCGGGCTTCTCACGCTCTGGACTAAATCGACCCGCTGCAAGTCTCCAAGTGCTGCACAGAAGGTCAGAACTGCAGGTATTTATCAACTGTGTTCCTAGGCCATTCCAGCTTTTGGCCTCAGTTCATCCTATCTCTTCCCTCCCCCCTTCTCTATACCTAATTTGATTGGCGTGGGGTGAGGGACACCTTTTATATTCCCAGCTTGGACTGTCAATCTAGCAGTTGCAGCTGTGGAAGTGCTATTTCACCCTCACATCCGAGTTCTGCCTGTTGGAACTTGTGAATCTTGTACTCAGGCAGTCCCAAGATTGGACTTGACCTTGAGATGGTGGGCACCCCGGGGTCAACTTGGGATAAGGAGGGAGGTGACATGTCCTGAACGTTTCAGTAGAAAAATGATCTGGGCAGCAGAGTGAAGTACATCCTGGAGAGGCAGGAAGCTGGGAAGCCGGGAGGTCAGCAAGGAGGTAGATTCAGTAATCCAGGTGGGATAGGATGAGTGATTGGATTAACATGGGAGCAATTTGGATGAAGAGGAAAGGGCTGATTTTTGTCACATTGGGAAGGTGGGACCAAAGGGATTTGGTGAGGGATTGAATATGTGGGTGGGATGACAGAGAGGAGTCAAAGAAAAAGTTATAGGCCTATGAGACAGGAAAGTTGGTGATGTCATTTACAATGATGGGAAAGCATTTATTTATTCTATTTTATCCTAGATTTGATCAATCCAACCATCCATCCTTCAATCAATAATGGTTTCATTGAGCACTTACTCTGTGCAGAACACTCTCCTAAGCACTTGGGAGAGCACAGTTACAACAGAATTAGCAGGCAATTCCCTGCCCATTATGAACTTATCCTCTGGCAAGGTGGACAGACATTAATATGAGAAAGTCATTTATAATATATGATTTAGAGGTCTGTATCCAACTGCTGTTTTTTTGAGGATTCGGCGATTATGTTTTAATCTATGCTCTTTACCCCTGCTCCAGCTCCACAGATTATAAATTGAGATTGCACCCTTTCAGACCACCAGTGACTTTATTCTGTTCTAATCCTCCTTGTTGTCTGACTGCCTTTGACACTGTGTTCCACTCTGCCTTTGTTGAAACACTTTGAAGCCTCAGTTTTGCTTACATGACAGTAATATGGCTCTCTACATACCTTCCGGATCACTTCTTGGTTTCTCTTCCTCATTCATATTTTGCCTCCCATTTTTCTCAATTGGCATCTCTCAAGGCCCCCTTCTGCTTCTACAGCTATTTCTTCTCACAGAGCTGCTATACCTAGCTTCAGCTACTACTTCCTTGTGAACAACTAACAAATTCAACTCCTCCACAGCTAAGAGGAGGAGTTGGGAACAGAAAAGAATGCAATCTGGGTAATACCAGTGGTTAAAGAAAGTTGGTGAAGGACCTTGAAAGTAATAATAGTGAGGTATTTGGTTTAGCACAGAGGGAGATGGAGAACTACTGGCAGGTTTGGGGAGGAGGCAGAACCTGGGGGCTAAGTAACATTTCTGGACAGCAGCATGGTGTACAGACTGGAAAGGTAGAGAGGCTAAAGGTAGAGAAGAAGGCAGAGGCTGATACAGTAGTCTTATCATGACACGACCATCCTTCCCATCTCTCAGGCCCGCAACCTCGTTGTCATCGTTGACTCGGCTTTCTCGTTCACCCTACACATCCAATCCATCACCAAAACCTGCCGGTCTCACCTTTATAATATCGCCAGGATCCGCCCTTTCCTCTCCACCCAAACGGCTATTTTACTGTTACAGGCTCTCATAATATCCCGGCTGGATTATTGTGTCAGCCTTCTCTCTGATCTCCCTTCCTCCTCTCTCTCCCCACTCCAATCTATTCTTCACTCCGCTGCCGGGCTCATCTTCCTGCAGAAACACTCTGGGGATGTCATTCCCCTTTTTCAACACCTCCAGGGGCTGACTGTCAACCTCCGTATGAAACAAAAACTTCTCACTCTAGGCTTCAAGGTTCTCTGTCACCTTGCCCCCTCCTTCCTTTCCTCCCTTGTCTCTTTCTACTGCCCACCTCGCACGCTCCGCTGGTCTGATGCCCACCTCCTCACCATCCCCCCTCTCGCCTATCCCGCCGTCGACCCCTGGGCCACGTCCTCCCGCGGTCTTGGAATGGCCCCCACTCCTCACCTCCGCCAAACTAATTCTCTTCCCCTCTTCATAACCCTACTTTCATTCGTTCATTCATTCATTCATTCATTCATTCATTCGTATTTATTGAGCGCTTACTATATGCAGACCACTGTACTAAGCGCTTGGAATGTACAAATCGGCCAAAGATAGCGACAGTCCCCGCCCTTTGACGGGCTTACAGTTTAATCGGGGGAGACAGGCGGACAAGAACAATGGCAGTAAACAGAGACAAGGGGAAGAACTCATTAAATGAATGGCAAATAAATAGAATCAGGGTGATCTACATCTCATTAAACAAAATAAATAGGGTGATAAATATATATACAGTTGAGCGGACAAGTACAGTGCTGAGGTGGTGGGACGGGAGAGGAGGAGGAGGAGAGGGAAAGGGGGGAGAAGAGAGTTTAGCTGCGGAGAGGTGGGGGGTAGAGGGAGCAGAGGGAAAAGGGGGGAGCTCAGTCTGGGAAGGCTTCTTGGAGGAGGTGAGCTTCAAGTAGGGATTTGAAGTGGGGAAGAGAATTAGATTGTCGGAGGTGAGGAGGGAGGGCATTTCAGAACTGCGGGAGGACGTGGTCCAGAGGTCGACGGCGGGATAGGCGAGACCGAGGGCCGGTGAGGAGGTGGGTGGCAGAGAGGCGGAGCCTGCGGGTTGATCAGTAGAAAGTGGTAAGGGAGGAGAGGTAGGAAGGGGCAAGGTGATGGAGAGCCTTGAAGCCTAGAGTGAGAAGTTTTTGTTTGGAGCGGAGGTTGATAGGCAACCACTGGAGGTTTTTAAGAAGGGTAGAGGCATGCCCAGAGCCTTTCTGCAGGAAGATGAGCCGGGCAGCCGAGTGAAGAATAGACTGGAGCGGGGAGAGAGAGGAGGAAGGGAGATCAGAGAACAGGCTGACACTAATCTAGACGGGATATTTCGAGAGCCTGTAACAGTAAGATAGCCGTTTGGGTGGAGAGGAAAGGACGGATCTTGGCGATATTAAAAAGGTGAGACCGGCAGGTCTTGGTAATGGATTGGATGTGTGGGGTGAACGAGAGAGACGAGTCAAAGATGACTCCGAGGTTGCGGGCCTGAGAGACGGGAAGAATGATCGTACCATCCACAGTGATAGGGAAGTCAGGGAGAGGACAGGACTTGGGAGGGAAGATGAGGGGCTCAGTTTTGGTCATGTTGAACTTTAGGTGGTGGGCAGATATCCAGGTAGAAACGTCCTGGAGGCAAGAGGAGATACGAGCCTGAGGGAGGGGAAGAGGACGGGGCAGAGATGTAGATCTGTGTGTCATCTGCATAGAGATGATAGTTGAAGCCGTGAGAGCAAATGAGTTCACCGAGGGAGTAAGTGTAGATGGAGAACAGAAGAGGGCCAAGAACTGACCCTTGAAGAACCCCAACAGTTAGAGGATAGGAGTGGGAGGAAGAACCTGCGAAGGAGACCGAGAATGACCGGCCAGAGAGATAAGAGGAGAACCAGGAAAGGACGGAGTCCGTGAAGCCAAGGTGAGATAAGAGTGCGGAGAAGAAGGGGATGGTCGACAGTGTCAAAGGCAGCTGAGAGGTCAAGGAGGATTAGAATGGAGTAGGAGCCATTGGATTTGGCAAGAAGGAGGTCATGGGTGACCTTAGAGAGAGCAGTCTCGGTAGAGTGGAGGGGACGGAAGCCAGATTGGAAGGGGTCCAGGAAAGAATGGAAATTAAGGAATTCAAGGCAGCAAGTGTAGATGACCCGTTCTAGGATTTTGGAAAGGAAGGGTAGTAGGGAGATAGGGCATTAAGTGGAAAGGGAAGTGGGGTCGAGAGAGGGGTTTTTTTTTTAGGATAGAGGAGACATGGGCTTGTTTGAAGGCAGAGGGGAAGGAACCACTGGAGATTGAGTGGTTAAAGATAGAAGTTAAGGAAGGGAGGAGGGCAGGGGCGATGGCTTTTACAAAGTGAGCGGGAATGGGGTCCGAGGCGCGGATGGAGGGGGTGGCACTTGCGAGGAGGGAGGAGATCTCCTCTGAGGATACTGCAGGGAAGGGTGGGAAAGTAGGGGAGAGAGTTGGGGGGGGGGGGCGGCAAGAGGAGGAGTGGTGACTTTGGGGAGCTCAGACCTGATTGTGTTGATTTTTGTGATGAAGTAGGTGGCCAGATCATTGGGGGTGAGAGATGGGGGAGGGGGAGGAACAGGGGGCCTAAGGAGAAAGTTAAAGGTCCGGAATAGTTGGCGGGGGTGACCGGCATGGGTGTCGATGAGGGAGGAGAAGAAGTTTTGCCTGACGGAGGAGAGGGCAGAGTTCAGGGAGGAAAGGAGAAATTTGAAATGTATGAGGTCGGCTTGGTGCTTGGACTTTCGCCAGCAGCGCTCGGCAGCTCGAGCATAGGAGCGTAGGAGGCGGACAGAGGAGGTGATCCAGAGCTGTGGGTTAGTGGAGCGAGAGCGGCGGAGGGAAAGGGGGCCGAGAGAGTTGAGATGAGTGGAGACCTGATCATCGAGAGTGGGAAGTGAGGACGGGGGGCAAGGTGGGGAGAGGTGCTTTTGGAGAGATTTGTGGGATCACGAGAGCGGAGGTCTCTGTGGGGGAATAGCAAAGATTTGCAGGGGGAGGGAGTGTGAGAGATGAGGCAGGTGAGAAGGTTACGGTCCGAGAGAGGGATTTCCGAGTTGGTGGAGGAGGAGGTAGTGCAGCGTTAGGAGATGACGAGATCGATGGTGTGACCGAATTGGTGAATGGGCGCGGTATGGTGGAGCAGGAGGTCGGCAGAGTCGAGCAGGGATAGCAGGCAGGCGGCAGAGGAGTCATCGGGTACATCCATGTGGATGTTGAGGTCACCGAGGATCAGAGTGGGCAGAGAGAAGGAGAGAAGGAAGGTGAGAAAGGGGTCTAGGTTGTTGAAGAAGTCGGGGGTGGGACCAAGAGGGCGGTAGATGACAGCAAAATATCTGGAGGGGGTGGTAGGGGCGAATGATATGGGCTTCGAAGGAGGGGAAGGAGAGGGAAGGGGGAGGATGGATAGTGCGGAAGCGGCAACGGGGTGAGAGAGGAAGCCGACGCCTCCTCCCTTACCGGTGAATCTGGGGGAGTGGGAGAAGGAGAGGCCACCGCTGGAGAGAGCAGCGGCGGAGACCGTGTCTTCAGGAGTGAGCCAGGTTTCCGAAAGGGCGAGGACGAGGAGAGAGCGGGAAAGGAAAGAGTCATGGATGAAAGGTAGTGGAGCGGGGGTTCCAGAGGCCAAACTTGAAAGTAGCTTTGGGTGTAGGGGGCGGGGGAGAGGAGGGTTTGGATGGGCGCGGGGGCGGGGAGGGTTTGGATGGCAAGGAGGTGGCGGGACCCTGGACGGGGAGAGGGGGAGGAGGGGCGGCAGAGGAACAAGAGGCCTGGGATGGGGCGTGGGTGGGGAAGAGGAAAGGGGGGAGGGTGACAGGAGGGGGGTTTGGTGGGGGGGAGCGTAGGGGTAGGGGGAAGAGGAGTGGCGCGGGTAAAGCAGGGTTCTAGGGCGGGGGAGAGGAAGGGGGAGGAGGCAGAAAAGAGAGCTGGAAAGAGCTGGGCGAGAGAGGGGAAGGGGAAGGGGAGGATAGGAAGGGGCAGGAGGGGGGGGGGCCGCGACATGGTGAGGCCAGAGAGGTGGGTGGCAGCACTGACAACAATAAACAATAACAAGCGAAATCGGTAATATAGCAACATGATACAGTATGATACAATACAATAGTGTTAATAAGCGGGCGATGACCAGGGTCGGGGGTCGACTTGATTAAGGGTCGACCTGATCAAACTCAAAGTCAAGCGGCTAGCGGCAGGGAGAGTCCCGGGGCTCATGACCAAATGCCTCTGAGGCGGCAGCGGGGGCCCTGAAGTTGTCCGGGGTGGGTTGCGGGCGTAGGCGGCGGCTCAGGTAAGGTAACACAGTGAGAACAAGGACATCGTCGCCTGGGTCGGGGGCGGGGGAGATGAATCACCTCACGGGAAAAGAGGGAGTGAGGGTTTCCCAAAATGGCCGCTTCAGATGGAGTAGGAGGGGACGGTTGGGGAGCCCAATGTCCCCGGGCCCGATCGGGGGACACAATGTCCCCAGGGCCGAGCAGGGAAGCACAATGTTCATTCATTCATTCATTCAATAGTATTTATTGAGCGCTTACTATGTGCAGAGCACTGTACTAAGCGCTCGGAATGAACAAGTCGGCAACAGATAGAGACAGTCCCTGCCCTTTGACGGGCTTACAGTCTAATCGGGGGAGACGGACAGACAAGAACAATGGCAATAAATAGAGTCAAGGGGAAGAACATCTCGTAAAAACAATGGCAACTAAATAGAATCGAGGCAATGTACAATTCATTAACAAAATAAATAGGGTAATGGAAATATATACAGTTGAGCGGACGAGTACAGTGCTGAGGTGATGGGAAGGGAGAGGGGGAGAAGCAGAGGGAAAGGGGGAAAAGAGGGTTTAGCTGCGGAGAGGTGGGGGGAGTGGTAGAGGGAGTACAGGGAGAAGAGGAGCTCAGTCTGGGAAAGCCTCTTGGAGGAGGTGAGTTTTAAGTAGGGTTTCGAAGAGGGGAAGAGAATCAGTTTGGCGGAGGTGAGGAGGGAGGGCGTTCCAGGACCGCGGGAGGACGTGGCCCAGGGGTCGACGGTGGGATAGGCGAGACCGAGGGATGATGAGGAGGTGGGCGGCCGCAGAGCGTGCGGGGTGGGCGGTAGAAAGAGAGAAGGGAGGAGAGGTAGGAAGGGGCAAGGTGATGGAGAGCCTTGAAGCCCAGAGTGAGGAGTTTTTGTTTGGAGCGGAGGTCGATAGGCAACCACTGGAGTTGTTTAAGATGGGGAGTGACATGCCCCGATCGTTTCTGCAGGAAGATGAGCCGGGCAGCGGAGTGAAGAATAGACTGGAGCGGGGCGAGAGAGGAGGAATGGAGGTCAGAGAGAAGGCTGACACAGTAGTCTAGCCGGGATATAACGAGAGCCTGTAGCAGTAAGGTAGCCGTTTGGGTGGAGAGGAAAGGGCAGATCTTGGCGATATTGTAAAGGGCTCGGGGGGTCGCATAACTAAAATACTAGTGGATAACATTAATGTTCATCACAATAATCAGAGTTTCAGTTACTTTCAAATTGTTTCTATCAAGTACTTTTATTCCCGAAGTACTTTCACATTGGTTATCCTAATTTATTCGTACCTTGTATTCTCCCAAGAGCTTAATACAGTGCTCTGTACAAAATGAGTGCTTAGAAAATACCGTTGAATGAATGATTGAATGAAGAGCCTATAAGGCAGAGAAAGGTGGGTACTATCTTCCCTTTTTGCAGAAGAAAGGCAGAGAGTTGTCTAGATTGAAAGTCCCTGTTGGGCAGGGAAACCTGTCGGCTCTACGTTTACAATATCTCTAGAATCCACCCTTTCCTCTCCATCTGCTATTGCTACCTCCACCCAGGGTCTGGCTTGGCCCCTACAAGATGACCTCCCAGCTTTGTTCTTAAAGGTCCCTCCTCTGCTACCCTTTTTGTTTTTCTGGTTGAAGAAGTGTCCTTACCTTACCCACCTGATAAACAATTTGAAATGTTAATTCTTTTTCTAGAGACCTCTCCGCAGGAGGAGAGTCTTGTTGGTGCTTGCCTCTTCTCCCTTTTCTAATGCCTTCTTCTTTCCGGTAAGGGATATTAGGGGAATCAGAGTTATGGCATCAGCAGGTGAGGCTGAGGATGGTAAGCAGGACCCAGAGGTGTAAGAGAAGAGTTGTTCTAAGTGAGAGGCAGCCTGGGGAGGAGGCAAGGAGAGGGAGGGAGATGGCAAGGACGGAGGTTCAGGGGAGGATAGGACAAACAGAAACCAGTTTCCACCTTTTGCAAAGAGCATAGAAAAGTAATTTACATTTTGAAGGATTTTCCGACGATAGGTTCTCAGGAAAGATGATTTTACTAATGGTAACAACTGTTTTGAGTGTTACCCAAAGGAATTGCAGCTTCCAGTAGTTTTCCCAGAACATGAAACAGTAACTGGTAAGTATGTTGATTTATCATTGAAAAAGAGAATTATTGAAGATCCGGACAGAGTGCTAGTTACCATGAGCACCAGAGAGAACAAAGAGGATGAGGTGGAGAGGATACTTTGGCAAAGGAAATCAGACCTGCAAAGGAAGGATTTGGTGGAGGGAGGGACTGGAGGGATAAGGTATTCTTCAGACATTTCGGGTTTTATTTGATTAGTCTATTTATGATCACACCGATCCTTTTACCTTGACTTAATCTCTAAAAATATAAACTTTGGAGGACATGGAATGTTTATTTGGTTTTTTTTTAATCTCCAGAGCTTTTTGAAAGTCCTTTTGGGGTTTTTGAAAATTTTTAAGATGCAGATAAAGGTGGCACTGTGAATCTGTGCTTGAGGCAGTGTGCAGTATCAAGCCTGCCTACCCCGGGTACAGCACTCCTCTACCCAACTCGTTTTCCCCATTTCACCATCCTCCTTCCCTTCCTTTCCATTAGTCAAAACTGCCACAATCCTGCAATAAAAATTCACAATTTAACATTACTTGAATCTGAGTGCCGGGAAGGGCAGCCTGGAAATTGCACTGTCCCTACTGGAGAAGGTCTTACCCAACCTTCGTGCCCATACTTCCTCCACCGAGCCCAACGTACAACAAGGCCACCCACTTCTCACCCTCATCCATGCACCCAACCCGACTCTTCCTCCAACAACCTGGCCCGGCCCAGAATTGCCTCAGCCACCCTCTTGTCCACCACCGCTCACAACTTCTCGCCTTCCCTCCTCCCTCGCCGTGGGCCTCAATTCTGGTCACAAACGCCTCTGATGGGCAATGAGGCTTACATTCTTCCATTTGTTGAGGGTCGGGACTTGGTATGGGTGTGGATTGTGTCACATGCCTGATTCCGGGGCGGGGAGTGGACCAACAGACTGATAAAAATAATAATGTTGGTATTCGTTAAGTGCTTAGTATGTGCTGAGCACTGATGCCAGGCCAGCATCAGTATGTAAAATATGGAGTAATAGGAGAGGGAGTTCCATGGTGAAGAGGTATTCAACCTCTTAAAGCTCAGATTTGGTAGATCAAGTAGAATGCCCAAACACATTCGCAAACCAATGTGTTGCCTTGTTAGGCAGATCGCAATCCTGCAGGGCCACTTTACGGTGGCAGTTGCATGGAAACAGTTACTTCACTTTCATCATTGCCTTATTATTAAGTGTCATCTACTCGTTTCTGATTCATAGCGATTCCATGGATATGCTTTCTCCAGAACATCCTGTCCCCTGCCTTAATCCATGATCTTTCTGAAGATTTTTTCATTAACGTTACAGTTTCTATCCATCTAGCTTGATGGTCTGCTTTTTCCTCTGTTTCCCTGGACTTTCCCTAGCAATAGTGCCTTCTCTAAAGAATTAGTCCTCCTGATGATGTGTCCAAAATGTGCTAATCTAAGTCGAGTTATTTGGCCTGCCAAAGACCAATTTGGTTTAAATTACTCTAAAATCCATTTGTTTGATTTTTGGGCAGTCCATGGTACACAAAAGCCTTCCCCCACTCCACACTTCAATAGAATTGATGTTCTTTCCATCCTGGGGTGTTTTCTTTTTCACTGACCAGTTTTGGGTCCATATATTGTCAGTGGAAACACCCCAGAATTGACAATTTGTATTTTTCTGGCAATTGGTACATTGGCATGTATCATGACCTTTTCTAGGGTAGTCATAGTAGTCTTCCCAACATTAATCCTCAGCATGTTTCTTGATTACTGGATCCTTTATTGTTGATTCTCGATCCTAGGAGAGGAAAATTGTCAACCATTTCAGTCTTCCCTCCATCCTCTAACAATGTGTTAACACTTCCAGTTGTCAGGATCTTTATTTTCTTGACATTCAAATGTAGATCCATCTTTTCCCTCAGTTCCTTATCTTTTAATAAGAAACCCTTCAAATCTTCTTCACTTTCTGCTAGTAGGGTTTTATCATCTGCATAATGAAAGTTCTTTATGTTCCTTCCTCCAATCTTTACTGCACGTTCATCTTCATCCACTCTAGTTTCTCTCATTAGATATTCGGGGTAAAGCATGAACAGGTAAGGTGGTTAGATTGCACCTTTACTAATGATAAACCTTGTCTTGAACCCTTACTAATGAGAAACATATCTGGTGCTCAATATTCTGCTCTTATTGTAGCGTATACAGATTCTGTATAAATGGTCTGGCATGCCCATTTTCCTTAATGTGCTCTAGAGTTTCTCTTGATACACACAAAGGCCTTACTGTAATCAAAAAAGCACTTGCCAACTTCCTTTTGATTATCCCTTGTTCTTTCCATTATCCAAAGACCATCAGACCCAGTGGATATCGGCATTTGCTACCTAGTTTAATAACCCTATTTACTCGTCACTGTTATACATATTTGGAGAAACTATAATGCTAACATAGAAATCGTTTTCTGGATTGACCAGGAAACGAGCCTTCAGTGCAAGTTCAAAGGATTTCCTCAATGGTAGTAGAAACAACTGAATAACACGAACAGTCAAAGACACTTCATTTAATGTTTTGCATAATACGATTGTTGAGTCAAAAGATGGAAGACTTGGCAGATCATATAAACATGTAGCATTCCTAAATGAGCAGTCTCTTGTGTGCTCTCAAAGGGATAACCAATTCTAATTTGTGCAGAAAAGCTCCTTTCATCATTCCTGCTTTAGAAACTTTAATTTTTTGATCAACGGAGGTCGAACCAGCACGTTGAATGGAGTCTAAAATCTATTGAACACTCCATTGCCTCCCCTCAAAATCCACACCCTCAACCTGTGCATCGGATCTCATCTCTTCACAATTTCTCCAAGCCCTTGTCCCCCTCCCTTTTATCCCTGCCTGGCCGTCATCTTCAGCTGTCCCTTCTCCAATGACTTCCTCCCCATTGCTTTCAAACTTATCTGTTCAGACCCGTGACCCCATCCTAAGAAAACTCTCCTGTGACTTCAGTGTTCCCTCCAGTTATCTCCCCTTCTCCCTCCTACCGTTCCTCTCCAAACTCCTTGAAGTGAATTGTTTACACCTGAGTCCCTGAGTTCCACTCTTCCAATCCTCTCCTTGACCCCCTGCAAACCACCCTCTCAGTAGTCACCAGTGATCTTCTAGGCAAATCCAAGAGCCTCGACTCCACTCCAATTCTCCTCGAACTTGCAGCTGCCTTCAATACCGTTGACCTACCCCTTCTCCTGGAAACATTATCCAACCTCAACATCGCTGACACTGTCCTTTCCTGGTTCTCCTCCTGTCCCATTGGCTGCTCAGTCTCAGTTTCGATCATGAACTCTTCCTCTGCCTGCCATCCTCTAACTGTGGGAAACCCTCAAGTCTCAGTTCTGGGTCCACTTCTCTTCACTCCCCTTCCACGAACTACCGCCTCTACGTGGCGGTTCCCAAATCTCTGTCTCCAGCCCTCTTCCTCTCCTCCTCTCTGCATCTCGCTTTTCCTACTGTCTTTAAGATCTCTACTTGGATGTCCCCCTGACATCTCCACCTTAACTTGTCCAAAACAGAATTCCTTATTTTCCCACTCAAACCCTGTCCTCCTAATGGTTTTCCCATCACTGTAGATAGCACCACTGTCTTTTCTGTCTTACCAGCCAGTGATATTGGCATTATCATCAACACATCTCTCCTTCAACCCACATATTCAACCTGTCACCAAATCCTGTCAGTTCAACTTTCACAGCATTACTAAAGTCTAAGCTCCCTCACACCTCAAGAACCCACAGTGGTTGTCCATCCAAGTCTGCGTCAAACTGAAACTCACTTTCATGAGCAATAAAGCATTCAATTACCAGGCACCCTCCTACAATCTAGTCCACACACCTCTCTCCTCTAACTCGGTCTCCATAAGTCGATCTCACGTAGAGGCAGGCACTGTCTCTATCTGTGACCGATTTGTACCTTCCAAGCGCTGAGTACAGTGCTCTGCACATAGTAAGCGCTCAATAAATACTATTGAATGAGTGAATGAATAGCATCATAAACCATTCAGAGCCTCTCAGGAAAATTGTACCCCCATTGCTGACTCCATAGAAATCACCATCAGTACATTTTATAATTAAATCTAGCGCCATTCGTAGGATTAATAATTTATGTTAGATTTACTTTGACATGGCATTAATTAGTAAAAGTATAATGAAAAAAAATAATGATGGTGATAGTGATGATGATGATGATGATAATGATGACAACAATGATAATGCCTATGGAATTTACTAAGGGCTTAACTATGTGCCAAGCACTGAACTAAGTTCTGGGGGTAGATACGAGATCACCAGGCCCCATACCATGCTTGCAGTCCAAGTAACAGGCCCACGAGATAACATATCTTCAACTATCAACTCTATTCAGATGACACCCAAATCTACATCTTCTCCCTGTTCTCTCACCCTTCCTCCAGGCTCGTGTCTCCTCCTTCCTTTGGCAAGGTCTCTACCTGGATGCCTGCCAACTAAATCTCAACAGGTCTAAGACTGAGCTCCTTATCTTCCCTCCCAAACCCTGTCCTCTCCCCGACTTCCCTGTCACTGTGGATGGCATTACTATCCTTCCCGTCTCTCAGGCCCAATAACTTGGTGTCATGCTTGACTCTGCTCTCTCATTCACCCCACACATGCAATCTGTCACCAAGACCTGTTGGTCTCACCTTCAAAAAATCGCCAAGATCCACCTTCTCCATTCAAACTGCTACCTTGCTGGTAACAAGCTCTCATAATACCATGAGTGGATTATTGTGTCAGCCTTGTCTTAGATCTCCCTTCCTCCTGTCTCTCCCCGCTTTAGTTTATTCTTCATTCTGCTGCCTGGATTGTCTTCATACAGGAACGCTCTGGGCAAGTCACTCCACTCCTCAAAAACCTCCAGTGGTTGCCTATCAGCCTTGGCATGAAACAAAAACTCCTCACTCTTGGCTTCAAAGTTCTCCATCACCTTGCCCCCTCCTACCTCCCCTCCCTTCTCTCTTTCTATGGCTCATTCCCTACACTCTGCTCCTCTGCCGCTCACCTCCTCACAGTCCCCCATTTGTGCTTGTCAGGCCGTCTCCCCCCTGGCCCACGTCCTACCGCTGTCCTGCAATGCCCTCCCTCTTCATATCTGTCAAACTAACTCTCTTCCCCTCTTCAAAGCTCTACTGAGAACTCACCTTCTCCAGGAGGCCTTCCCAGACTGAGCCCCCCCTTTCCCTCTGCTCCTTCTCCCCTCCAAATTCCCCCCCTCACACGCTCCTTCCTTCCCCCACTCCCTCCCCTCAGCAATGGGCATATTCATATACCCTAATTATTACTCTATTGATTTTGTTAATGATGTGTATATCTCTGTGATTCTAATAATCTTAATAATGTCTGCTTGTTTTGTTCTGTTTTTTCTTTGCTGACAGTCTCCTCCATTTAGACTGTGAGCCCCTTATTGGTCACGGATTATTTCTATTTGTTGTCGAATTTTACATTCCAAGCGCTTAATACAGTGCTCTGCACATAGTAAGTGCTCAATAAATGCTATTGAAAGAATGAATGATTGAGTGAATGAATAAATCCCCATTTTGCAGATGAGGAAAGTGAGGCAGAGAGAAGTTAAGGATACCTACCAGGTATGTGGTGGAGACAGGATTAGAACCCAGGTCCCCTGACTCCCAGGCCCGTGCTTTTTACACTAAGTCACAATGTTTCCTGATTCGTTTGATCTTATAGTCTCTTCAACTCTGTTCTGTAACTCTCCTAAATTAATTTTAGAAATGTGCACAAAATGGACCCTAACTACATCAGAGTGGTTTTTGGCCTTTTTTGGATCTGGCAAATGCCACACCAATGATCAGTGACCTTTACTGAGTGCTTACCCCAGAGTTGGTAGACACGTGCCCTGCCTTTCATTCACACCTTTTATCACTGATCTCTGGTTATTTCTGCTAAAATAAGGACCCAAATGTAAAATCGACCAAATTTTTATTGGCACCTAGTAGGCTTTTTCACTGTTCAGGTTGAAAAAATATTTACCAAATACCAAAACATTTGTCATTTTTACAATGTTAGTAATATTTAAGCAAAGGTACACAGTTCAGATGTGTATATATATATAAGACATTCTTTTGTTTACACTGGTGGACTCTATGATAGAGATTCAAGCATTTCGTTAACTACCTATTTAAAACTTCAGGTTTAGGAACTTGAAAGTTTTTAAAGCACAGCAACAACTTGCAATTCCCTTAGCTAATGGTTACAGTTATATCACATTACTTAGGTATAAGTTCTTTCTTCTCAGAGCATTCAAAATTACACGGACTGGAGGCAAATGAGGAAACTTCCCATCTTTTACTCTCTCTGTTAAAGAGAAAAAGAATAGTCATGACCACTTTTTTTAGTGATAACATTCATGTTTGGGAAAAGAAAATCTGGCGTGATGAAATATTTCCAAGGCTTTTCCCGTTTAATGAAAGAAGATCCTCATTACCAAGCAACTGTTCATCTTAAGATGAATTGCCTGGGTAAACCAAAAAGGATTGACGATATTACTTACACTGTCCAATCTATTCTTGCTTCGTTGTGCAAGAAATTCTTTTTCAATTTCATTTTGTGATTTTATTAAAACGATTTCATTTTTCTTTTCCATTTCTTCATTAACCTAAAAATAAGGACATTTTCCCTTGTAAATGTAAATCTTTGTAAAGTTTTAACAAGTCACACAGTCATAACTTGGTACCTAACTAGCATAACCATCTCAGTGCTCAAGTCGTGATCATAAATTACCCATCTTGCTAAGCAATTCTAGGAATTTTACACTTTGAAAAAGATATAAACCACACTCTCAAATGAAGGAATAAAGCAGTTTTGTTACATTCTCTCTTTCTGTCTCTCCTTCATTTATCCGGTCCCTTCCTTCCTTCCTCCTTCCCTCTCCATACCACCTTTCCTTCCTCCCTTCATTTTTCTTTTTTTCAGTTACAATCTCCTGTCAAAAATGAGACCAGACAACTGAGACAACCTAAAAAAAAAGAAAAACCTCCTTACAAGCACCTGGGTTTGGAGTAGTTTTTCAGGTTCCCAGGGCTATAGCAGGAACTGATGTGAAGTCCTAGTGACTTGGCGACCGATTAGCATTTTTTCCCAAGAAGTCGATCTCAGTTAACTGTTGGAGAAAGGACTTGGCCACTCCCTCATACTATTGGAAGAATTTATTCCCTTGATTTGTGAGAGTTTCATCCCAAATGAATCTCATGCAACGTGAAGTTCAGGAGTAAAGTTTCCAGCTTATCTATAGGTAAGCTGCTCTAGGAATTTAGTATGACAGAGGAGTAAAGGTCCCTCTGGATGTTGTCCCTTTAGATTTAATTGTAGATCCAAATGCAACCAGGCTCCCCCATGCACAAATTCCTCCTGGGATTCATTCATTCATTCATTCAATAGTATTTATTGAGCGCTATGTGCAGAGCACTGACCTAAGCACTTGGAATGTACAAATCAGCATCCTGGAGTATCCTGGAGTCCATCCAAAGAAGAGATTCTGGACCCGTGAGGTTCTTTTCACCGATGTGTTTTTTTTAAGTGGTATGTGTCATTTGCTACTTTTTACAGTATTTGTGAAGTGTTTCCTTGTGCCAGGTATTGTACTGAGAACCGGTAAAGAGGTAGGCTCATCAGTTCGGACCCAATCCATTATCCTCATGAGGCTCACAGTCTTAATCTTTATTTTATAGATGAAGTAACTGAGTCAAAGAGAAGATAAGTAACACAAAGGTCTCAGAGGGTCAAAAGAATATGCAAGTGGCAGATCTGGGATTAGAACACATGGCCTTCTGAATCTTAGGCCCAAGCTTTATCCAATGGGCTAATCGAAATGAGTCCATAAATAGGTTATGGACCATCTGGAGAGTAGAGAGAGAAGCGTGTGTATGTATGGTTGTGTGTGATTGCGTGTGAATAGTAATGATAATAATAAGTTTGGTATTTGTTAGGTGATTACTATGTTGCAAGCACTGTTCTAAGTGCTGAGTAGGTACAAGGTAATCGGGTTGTCCCACGTGGGGCTCACAGTCTTAATCCCCATTTTCCATATGAGGGCACTGAGGTACAGAGAAGTTAAGTTACTTGCCCAACGTCACACAGCTGATAAGTGGCAGAGCCGGGATTAGAAACCACAACCTCTGACTTCCAAGCCCGGGCTCTTTCCACTGAGCCACGCTGCTTCTCTAAGCAGGTAGTGGGGTGTGGGTAGGTGGTGGAAGGGATATGGCATACTTGGAACTCACCTATCTCTTGGAAGATCCAAATGGATAGAGCAGCAGTATTGCTCCAAACTCTTGCAGAGGCATAAACTAATTTTTCCCACTAGCCTCATGGGAAGGTAAGAGCCTATTACTGTTGCACATGACTTGCCACTGTGGCATGTGACATTATCCAGGATTTCCATCCCCGAATCCACAATGAATGAGCTTCCAGAGCCACTGAAGGAGGGCACGGACTGCTTTGCTCATTCCTAATGCTCTCCACTCCTCCCGTTCTCCTCAAGAACATTTTGAAGGCATCTATTCCCCCCAGTTCCTGCACTCCTGTTGCTGCTGTCACTGTAGGGCTGACGTCTAGGTATCTCCTGAAAAACCTATAAGTTAACAGGTCCCAGATGATTTCATTTCCCATCCCCTGTCCAGGACTCTCTGCAGGTAGTCCGCTGGCAAAGAACTCCCTCCATTGCTTGAGGCTCCCTGGCTCCCCCTGTCTCCACATTTTCCGGAGCTTGTCCTTCAGCCCCTACTGCAGGCAGGCCCCCGGATCTCATATTTCAACGGTATTTCCTAGTACTTAACAAGATAACAAATGAAAACAAAAGCAGTTCAAAACATTTTTCCCTGGGTCTCCCTCTCCCACACCCCTCACCTGCGGGCAGGATTCTCATGCTTCCAGAATCCTGGCTGCTGGACTCTTTGGCCTCCAGCGATCTTTTCCAAGCCCTTCCTGTGCTCTGTATGTCCAGATTCCTCAGCACTATTTTCCCCGTGCCATACCTCCCATGTCCTTTTCCTCCTCACCTGGTCCTATTAGTTCCTCCTCAATCTTTCTCTGATTGGTTCATTTTGTCTTCAAGGAGGACCACCACAAAGTGAGTCACCGTTGGCTTCCTGCTCCCTCTCCCATATCTGGGGGCCAAGGGAATTATTCATTCCATTCATTCATTCACTCAATCATACTGATTAAGCCCTTACTTTGTGCAAGCACTGTATTAGGTGTGGGAATGTACAGTACAAAAATAAAGAGTGACAATCCCTGCCCAAAATGAGCTCACAGTCTATGGAGGGGAGAGAGGGAAGGCAGTCATCAGTAGAAATAAGCAGACAGCAATATAAATAAATTAAATTCCAGATACATACCTAATTGCTTTGGGATGTGGAGAGGGCAAAGAACAAAGGGAGCCAGTCAGGATGACCCAGAAGAGAGTGGGAGATGAGGAAAATTGGGGCTTAGTCAGGGAAGGTCTCTTGGAGTAGATGTGCCTTCAGAAAGCTTTAAAGGAGGGTAGTGGTGGGGGTGGGGGTGGGGAGAGTAATTTTCTGGCGTATTTGAGGAGGGAAACATGAGGCAGGACGGGGGCCATGGATCTGCAGTGAGACAGGTGAGATTGAAGCTCAGTGAGAAGATTAGCACCAAAAGAGCAAAGTGTGCTGTCTGGGTTGTAGGAGAGAAGGGAGGTGAGGTAGGAGAAGGAGAAGTGATGGAATGCTCTAAAGCCAATAGTGAGGAGGTTTTGTTTGATACGGAGGTGGACGGGCAGCCACTGAAGACTTTTGAGGAGGAGGGTGAGGTATCTGGAATGTTTCTGTAGAAAGATAATAATGTAGAAAGTCGAGTGAAGTATGGACTGGAGAGGGGAGAGGCAGAAGGTTGGGAGGTCAACACGGAGGTTGGTAAAGTAATACAGGTGGGTTAGGATGAGTGATTGTGTTACGTGGTAGCAGTTTTGAATGGAGGGATAAGGAAAGATTTAGCCGATGCTGTGAAAGTTGAGAACGGCATGATTTTGTGATGGATTGAATAAGTGAGCTGAATGAGAGAGAGCGATTAAAGATAACGTCAAGGTTATGGGTTGTGAAGACGGAACATGGTGGTGACTCTACAGTGACAGAAAGTCTGGAAAAGGACAGATTTTCATCGGAAGACAAATAGCTCTCTTTGGAAATGCCACTATGGTGGACATGTACCTCTGCCAAATTAACAAGGGCACAAATTGATTCACCATCACCTTGAACATTGTTCACATATCGCTTAATTGGTATTCAGCCTTTGGCTCTGAATCAATCTTAATTGCTGGCAAACTTTTTGTTGTTCATAAATCAGCTTCTAAAATACAAAAGTCAAAGTAACTGTGATGTATTCTCTTGCTTTGGAAGAGTAAAATTCGAGAAATTTATCTTTTTTTAAAAAAAATTGTCATACACTAATTTAGTAATCCCTTGAATAAGCAGACAAGTTAAGACCTAGTTCTTCTAAAACGCAAGGAATGCGTTCTTACAGAATTGCATGATAATATAACTCGGGTTGCTGTACCCACCATACACCATTCACCAGCATTCCATCACTTCTCCTTCTCCTACCTCACCTCCCTTCTCTCCTACAACCCAGCCAGCACACTTTGCTCTTTTGGTGCTAATCTTCTCACTGAGCTTCAATCTCACCTGTCTCACTGCAGATCCATGGCCCCCGTCCTGCCTCATGTTTCCCTCCTCAAATACGCCAGAAAATTACTCTCCCCACCCCCACCCCCACCACTACCCTCCTTTA
>NW_024396785.1:0-38011 GCF_004115215.2 Ornithorhynchus anatinus | reverse complement strand
AAGATCTGCCCTTTCCTCTCCATCCAAATCTCTACCACGTTAGTACAATCACTCAACCTATCCTGACTGGATTGTTGCATCAGCTTCCTTTCTGACCTCCCACCCTCCTGCTTCTCCCACTTCAGTCCACACTTCACTCTGCTGCCCAGATTATCTTTCTATAGAAACGTTCAGGGCTTGTCACCCCCCTCCTCAAAAATCTCCAGTGGTTGCCTAGCAATCTCCATTTCAAACAAAAATTCCTCACTACTGGCTATAAAGCTCTCCATCACCTTGCCCCTCCCCACCACACCTCCCTTCTCTCCTTCTACATCTCAGCCCACACACTCCGCTCCTCTGGTGCTAACCTTCTCACTGTGCCTCCATCTCGCCTGTGTGCTCGCTGACCACTGGCCCAAATCCTACCTCTGACCTGGAACTCCCTCCTCATATCTGCCAATCACTCTTCCCCACTTTACAGCCCTACTGACAGTGCACCTCCTCCAACGGGCCTACCCAGTCTAAGCCTCTTTTTCCTCAGCTCCCCCTCCCTTCAGCATCACCTCGACTTGCTCCCTTTGCTCTTCCCCCTGCCCCACAGCACTTACGTATATATGTATATATCTATAATTCCATTTATTTATATTGATGTTTGTTTACTTATATTGATGTCTGTCTTCCCCACCACCACCACCCGACTGTGAGCCCATTGTGGGCAGGGATTGTCTCTCTTTATTGCTGTATTGTACTTTCCAAGCACTTACTACAGTGCTGTGCACACTCCAAGTGCTCAATAAATACAAATGAAATAAATGAGAGTATTCCTAGGGCTTCTGTAGCCACACACAGTAGCAGACACCCCCTCAGGTGGGAAATAGTGACCAATGTGTGCTGAGGCCAATTATAATGACAGACTTCTGGCCTGAGGGATGGTGCCCCTAAGAACTCAGAAGTCGACCACAGCAGCAGACTGTGGCATGCTGCCCCTAGGCCTGTTGCGGACATTCACAGTGGCTGAACCCTTCTGCTGGGGGAGGTTGACCCTTAGATTCCTGAGGTTGCTCACAGCAGAAGAATCCTATGCGGGCCAATCAGAGCAGTAGACTCACTCTAGGGTCAGGAATAGTGTCCCTAGACCTGTTGAGGCCACTCACACTAGTCTGGGGACGCTGCCTCTAGGCCCACTAAAGCTGCTTACCTCGGCAGACTACTCCTAGGCTGGGTTATGGTGCACCTAAGCCTACTGAGATGGCTCAAAGTGGCAGACTCCCTCCAGGGTGGTGGAGGGTGTCCTTAGGCCCGATGAGGCCATACACAGTCCCAGATTCCCCCTCTGAAATGACCTCTTTCTTGCCAAATCCAACAGCTGCTACTCCTTCCTAATCCTCCTCAACCTCCCAGCTGCCTCTGACAGAAGGTGGCCACCCCCTTTTCCTGGGAACATTATCCAACCTTGGCTTCACTGGCACTATCCTCTCCTGGTTCTCCTCCTTCTCTTTGGTCACTCATTTTCAGTCTCTTTCATGTGCTCCTCCTCTGGCTCCCACTACCTAATTGTGGGTGTCCCTCAAGTTCAGCTTTGGGTCCTCTTCTATTCTCCTTCTACAGCCACTCCCTTAGAGAACTCATTCTCTCACATGGCTTCAGCTACTACCTGTATGGGGATGATAACTAAATCTCCATCTCAGGCCTGATGTCTTTTCCTCTCTGCAGTCTCACATTGGCTCTTGCAATCAAGGCACCTCTATTTGGATGTCCTCCCGTCACCTCACACATAGCATGTCTAAATCAGAACTCCGTATCTTCCCACCCAAACCTTATCCTCTCCCCGTCTTTCCCATCACTGTATAAGGTACCACCATCCTTCCTCTCTCACAAGCCCATAAATTTGACCTTATCTCTGACTCCTCTCTCTCATTTTTAATCCATCACTAAATCCTTGTGGATGTTGCCACAAGGCCCCCTGAAGTTTCTCATATAAGAAGACTAAACTGGGGAAGCATGACACTAGCCCCACTTACGTTGCTTACAGGAGCGGACTCCCTGTTGGCTGGGGGGCATTACCCATGGAAGACTACCCCTAGACTGAGGGACATTACCCTAGGCCCTCTGATCCCCGTTACAGCAACATGCTCTTCTGAGCCTGAGGAACTGTGTCCCTAGATCCACTGAGGCTGCTTACAGCAGCAGACTGCCCTAATGCCACTAGTTCCTCTGAGGCTAATAACACCGGCAGACTCTCCCTGGGCTGGGGGTCGGTGCCCCTAGGCCCAATACAGCTGCTCACAGTGGCAGACTGGCACTAGGATGGGGGATGGTAACCCTAGGCATGCTGAGGCTGCACACAGCAGCAGACACTTTCTCAGCTGTGGGACAGTGCCTCTAGCCCAGCTAAGGTCACATACAATGGCAGACGCTCTCAAGGCTAGGGGATGGTGTCACTAGAACCATTGAGGTCGTTCATAGAGGCAGAATTCCTCTATGGTTGGGCTCATTTAGGCCACTCTCAGGGCCAGACTCCCTCTAGGCAGAGGATGATGCCACTGAGGGTCTTCACAGGGGCAGTCACTATTAGGCTGGAGGATGGTGCCGTTAGCCCCACTGAGGCTGCTCACAGAGTCAGACTCCCTCTAGTCTACCTGACCCACTGAGGCCTATCAGAGTGGCGAAATCCCACTGGAATATAAGGGAGTGCCCCTAATAATGATAATGATAATAATTGTGGTATTTGTTAAGCACTAACTATGTGCCAGGCACTGTACTAAATGCTAGGAAGGGTACAAGCAAATTGGGTTGGACGTAATCCCTGTCCCACATGGGGCTCTAAATCGTAATCTCCATTTTATAGATGAGGTAATTGAGGCCCAGAGAAATGAAATGACTTGCCCGTGTCACACAACTGACAAATAGTAGTTGCGGGATAAGAACTCAGGTCCTCTGACTCCCAGACTTGTACTGTATCCACTAGGCCATGCTGTTTCTCCACTTCCAGGGTCAGATTCCCCCTACGATGGCCATGGGTGCTCAGTTCCTATGCGGTGGCTCTCAGAAGACTTTCCCTAAGTTGGGGGTGGGTGCCACTAGGCTGCTCACAGTGGCAGACTTCACCTAGGCTGGGGGATGTTTTCCCTAGGCTCGCTGATGCCATTTACAGAGCCAGATTCCCCTGAGGCAGAGGACGGTTTTCCTAGGAGATTTGAGGCCTCTCACCGTGGCAGATTCCTCCCAGACTGAGGATCGGTGCTGCTAGGGGACAACCCATTCATTCATTCATTCATTCATTCATTCAATCATATTTACTGAGCGCTTACTGGGTGCAGAGCACTGTACTCAGTGCTTGAGAGAGTACAATACAATAAAGAGACAAAATTCCCTGCCCACCACGAACTTATAGTCAGGTGGGTAGGAGACAAACATTAACATGAATATTAATATAAATCAATAAATTACAGGTAAGTATGTAGGTGCTGCGAGGCTGCGGGGGGAGGTGAATAAAGGGACCACGTCAGGGCAATGCAGAATGGAGTGGGAGAAAAGGGAAGGGCAGCTTAATCAGGTAAGGCCTCTTGGAGGAGATGTGCCTTCAATACGGATTGTAAGGTGGGGAGAGTAATTGTTTGTCGGATTTGAGGAGGAAGGACATTCCAGGACAGAGGTAGGGTATAGGAGAGGAGCCAGCAGCGAGATAGACAAGATGGAGCTACGGTGAGAAAGTTCGTGTTAGAGGAATGAAGTGTGCGGGCTGGGTTGTAGTAGGAGAGTAGCGCGGTGAGGTTGGAGGGGGCAAGGTGCTGGAGTGTTTTAAAGCCAATGGTGAGGAGTGTTTGCTTGTTACGGTGGTGGAAGGGCAACCACTAAAGTCTTCTGAGGAGTGGGGAGACATGATCTGAATAGTTCTGTAGAGAAATGATCTAGGCAGCAGAGTGGACTATGGACTGGAGTGGGCAGAGACAGGACACTACGAGGTCAGCAAGGAGGATGATGCAGTAATCCAGGCGGGATGGGATGAGTGATTGTATTAATATCTGCTCTCTCTGAGGAAGACTCATCTTCACCCACTTACCTACTCCTTGAAATATTATCCAAACTTGGCTTCACTGACACTGTCCTTTCCTGGTTCTCCTCTGATCTCTCTGGGTCCTCATTCTCAATCTCTTTTGCTGGTATTTGTTAAGCGCTTACTATGTGCAAAGCACTGTTCTAAGCGCTGGGGGGATACAAGGTGATCAGGTTGTCCCACGTGGGGCTCACAATTTTAATCCCCATTTTACAGATGAGGTAACTGAGGCACAGAGAAGTTAAGTGACTTGCCCAAAGTCACACAGCGGGCAAGCGGCAGAGCCGAGATTAGAACCCATGACCTCTGACTCCCAAGCCCGGGCTCTTTCCGCTGAGCCACGCTGCTTCTCTAGAGACACACACCCCCTCACTGTCCCAGCCTTCTCAGATTTGGTCACTGCCACTCACCCCTCCCTCAAGTGGGAAGTAGCCCCAAGGCCGTGTAAAGGTGAAGAAAGGGGAGGATGGACCCCCTCAAAATAGGTTTTAGAGCCTCAGAAAGTGGCTGCTTGAGCCACCTAACTTATATGTTGGTATTTGTTAAGCGCTTACTATGTGCAGGGCACTGTTCTAAGCGCTGGGGTAGATCCAGGGTAATCACGTTGTCCCAAGTTGGGCTCACAGTCTTGACAAGCAGAGTGGTGTAGTGAATTGAGCACAGGCTTTTGAGTCAGAAGATCATGGGTTCTAATCCTGGCTCTTCCAGTAGTCTGCTGTGTGACCTCGGACAAGTCACTTCACTTCTCTGTGCCTCAGTTACCTTATCTGTAAAATGGAGATTAAGACTGTGAGCCCCACGTGGGACAACTTGAATACCTTGTATCTACCCCAGCGCTTAGAACAGTGCCTGGCACATAGTAAACCTTAGCAAGTGCCATCATTATTATCATTATTATTATCTCCATTCCTTCGCACCTAATCAAAACTCTTGCTCCCTCCCTTCTTCCCTTCCTAACAGCCATCTTCAAATCTTTGTTCTCCAATGGCTTCTTCCCCACTGCTTTCAAACATGCCCATGTCTCCCCTATCCTAAAAAAATCCTCCATTGAGCCTATGGCTCCCTCCAGTTATTACCCCATTTTCCTCCTACCATTCCTTTCCTAACTCCTTGAGTAAGTTGTACTCACCGACTGTCTCAAATTCCTTTCCTCCAATTCTCTCACTGACTCCTTCAATCTGGCTTCCATCCCTTTCACTCCACAGAGATTTCTGTGTCCCCAAATCCAACAGTCCCCTCGACTTCTCAGCTCCCTTTGATGGACTAACCCCTACTCCTGGAAACATTATCCAAACCTGGCTTCACTGACAATGTACTCTCCTGGTTCTCCTCTTTTCTCTCTGGCCATTTGAGTACTGGTGTAGATACAAGATAATCAGGTCCAAATGGGGCACACATTCCAAGGACAGAAAACAGAAAGTATTCAACTCATTGGCAAAGTGAATTATTATGTGCCTGCTGAACCACCATTTGTTCCCAGTGCAGCCTGGCATGGAAAATAGCTTTAATTCCCAGTGCCATTGACTCTATTTTTATCTTCAAACTTCCGAGGAGAAAGATCAGCTTCACTATTGGAATTTCATTTTGAGACTTGTTTTGACACTTTCCATCAGAAGCTGAATCAACCAATCGATCGATGGTATTTACTGAGCGCTTCCTACGTGAAGACCCTTGTACTAAGTATTTGGGGTCCTACCATATGACAGAATCTTCATTAGATGGGCAACGCTTCTACGGATCGGGCTGGTCTGTCTGCTTCCTTTGTCTCTAAATGGCCTACTGCTCTCCTCACATCATTTGAGATAGGGTTTCATGGTATTTATCTCCTTTTCTGTTGATCTCAGTTGACTGTCTTCCAAAGGCTCTTTTTGCACTTTCCATGTTGCTGTAAGATCCCAAACACTATCATACCATTTAGAAGCAGTGTGGCTTAGTGGAAGCAGCACGGGCTTGGGAGTCAGAGGTCGTGGGTTCTCATCCCATCTCCTCCACTTGTCTGCTGTGTGACTTTGGGCAAGTTACTCAACTTCTCTACGCCTCAGTTACTTCATCTGTAAAATGGGGATTAAGACTATGATCCCCAAATGGGACAACCTGATTTCCTTGTATTTTCCTGCAGAGCTTGGAACAGTGCTTGACACATAGTAAGTGCTTAACAAATACCATCATGATTATTATTATTATTGTGCATCCCGCTTCTGTAATTAGGAAGGTCTGAATTTCAGGTGTTCTGTACTTTGGTCTCCCAACAGTGTCCCAGGAAATGCACGTGACCCAAACCTCTGGATTTCCTGATGCAACTGATTATACTGGACCCCAAAATATTAAAGGGGAACCACTGAAGGGCGGGATAAAGAACGCTGTCATTCCAGCATGGCACAGTGGATAGAGAACGGGCCTAGGAGTCAGAGGGTCATGGCTTCCAATCCTGACTCTGCCATGTAACTGCTGTGTAACCTTGGACAAGTCACTTCCCTTTTCTTTGCCTCAGTTTCCTCATCTGTAAAACGGGGATTGAAACTGTGAGCCCCTCGTGGAACAGGGACTGTGTCCAAACCGATTTGCTAGTATCCACCCCAGCGCTTAGTACAGGGCCTGGCACATATCATCACTTGAGCACAGGGTTCCACACATATATAGAGCCCAAGAATTACTATAGTTTCGATATCATGGATGGAACATACCTCTATTGAAAGTTCTGTTAAAGGTTTCTTCTTACACATTACTTTCCTAGCACCAGAGAATTTCCCTGACGATCCTCCTGGGGTCTTATCACAGAGTTGACTGAGTGACCTGAATCTGGCCATGGATTAAAGCCCCAAGATCAACTGATCTTGGCAGCTCTTTCACAAGTCAGATTTGATGCCTAGGGTGTTCGTTGGCTGCGTGGGATGAAAATACATGTTTTTCACCTCTGAGAATTCAGGCTTCTATTACCGATGGAAACGATGACTAATGGAGGAAGAGGCAAGGAGGTGAGTTCACATGCTATGAGGGGATCAGCGTGGCTAAGTGGAAAGAACCCCGGCTTGGGAGTCAGAGGTCATGGGTTCGAATCCCGGGTCTGCCACTTGTCAGCTGTGTGACTGTGGGCAAGTCACTTAACTTCTCGGTGCCTCAGTTACCTCATCTGTAAAATGGGGATTAACTGTGAGCCTCACGTGGGGCAACCTGATTACCCTGTATCTACCCCAGTGCTTAGAACAGTGCTCTGCACATAGTAAGCGCTTAACAAATACCAACATTATTATCCTCGCAGATATAAAAATGACCCTAGCTCCATTCCAGCCATTTCTCGTTCCTGCCACGTCTGCGGACACCGAGAGGGAACATTTCTACTTCATTTAAGGACTTTCCAGATCGCATCTCGAGGACGTCCAAGAAATGATCAGAATTTCACTGAAGAGTCCAGGTCCTGGGTGGTCTATCTATTGCTCTCCAGAGAGCTGAGCCACCTCGTGCAGCCAGGCGATCCGAACTCAGGAGTAACAGCTTCAGACCCAACACTATGCTGACGGGGCCACAGGGACGGGGGAAGAGGAGACGAGGGGCAAAGCCCAATTAAGCAGCCATCCACCAACAACTGCACCCGGAAAAAACGTATCGGCAAGAAGGGCTGTAGGAGCGGGAGGACCAGTCAGAGTGCCAGGAAGGTGTTGTGGCTTTGAGGTGGGGAGCGGGGGCAAAGAAGATCAAACAGGTCCACATGAAAGGGACCAGCGACCCCAGCTCTGTAGATGGTCTAGATGAAAGTGATCATGAACAGAGATGCCCTAGAGCAGGATGTGGTGCTGGAGCAAGCGACCAGGTTTTAGGAATTTCCCTGGAGCTCTTACCTCGGGTCCTGAGCTGGCAGTTATGTCTATCTTGTATGTTCGTTCGAGAGAATATATCATGAGTTCATTGTTTATTCATGTGGCTCTGCTCTGCTGTGTCTCACTCGGAGATCAGAAAGGTCGTGGTTGGGAATTTATTGGAAGATGTTGCTTGGCTTTCTGATCCTAATTCATCTGTGTTTTCTCTTTAGATTTCCCACTAACAGGACGGACACCTGAAAACTGGCCTTCGACCTCAAGAGCGAGCCTCCAACTTGGCAGAAGAACCAGCTTTCCTCCTTGACCACTCACTTGTTTTAACACCCTCTTCCTTCAGCTCCTTAGAGCTTCTCCCGCAGGGAATAGTCCCTCCATTCACGGAAATCATCAGTTGCGTTTTCAATTTCAACCACACTTGGTGTGGGGATCAATTGGTGTGGAAAGCCGTGTTGCAAAAGGAGAAATGATCTAAAGGGGAGGAAAAGGAGCACTAAGCCTGTGGGCAATAAACTGATTGTGTCTGCTCTGCAGAAAGGTCATGTTTTCTCTCCTTGAGAGTGTGACTTGACAGGTTGCAACAAGAAGATCCTCCCCAACCAAGGTTTCTACTACCAGCGTTGTTACCTGAGTGATACTGTGTGCATGTTACGGGCAGCTCTCGTGAGGGGATCTAACTAATAATACAGAAGGGGCTGTAATTATCATCCCTGCCTAACTTGATTCTCAGCACCCGCGGGGGGGGTCAACTTCTTGGGGCTCCTCCTCAAAAAGATAGTTAAGCGTGCCTCAGTGGAAAGAACATGGGCTGGGGAGTCAGAGGTAGTGGGTTGAAATCCCGGCTCTACCGCTTGTCAGCTGTGTGACTTAGGGAAAGTCACTTAACTTCTCAGTGTCTCGTTTACCTCATTTGTAAAATGGGCATTAAGACTGTGATACCCACGTGGGGCAATCTGATCACCTGGTATTGTCCTAAACGCCTAGAATAGTGCCTTGCACATAGTAAGTGCTTCACAGATGCCATCATTATTATTATGTCATTAAACATGATCCCTGTGCTCACAAACCAGTCACGAAAAGCACCTTTTGTCACAATTCAACCCCTCTGTCTTGACACGAAGGCCATCTCCAACTCAGCCTCACCTTCTCTAACTCTACCCTCTCCTCCTTCTCTCGAAAACAGCACTTCCTATTATTGTTCACATTTACCTACATTTAGCATGTCCAAGAAGGAACTCTTCCTCTTCTCCCTCAAACACAAGCATCCCCCTCTTTTTGATTCCCCACCACTCACCATCATCTTCCCAACCTCACAACCCCTTAACTTTGGCAATAGCTTCACTTCTCCTGCCTCATTCAGTCTGTATATTTATCTTTCTCACCAGATCCTGGAAGTCAGAGCTCACAGCATTGCTAAAATCTACCTTTCTTCTTGGCCAAGGTGCTTCCACGCTAATCCAAGGTTGTAATGTCCTGACTTCACTACTGCATCAGCTCCCGAATGTTCTTGCTATACGAGGGCAGTTCAATGAGGCCCAGAGGAGCCAGCTTGGTTGCAGTTCACTCCAGGCTTCAGTGCAGTGTATATCCTGGGTGCACCGCCTCCATCTCTGACAGGAATCACATTCTGACAACCCTTCTCACATACGCTGCCTGGTCGGGAGAACTTATATATGGAAAGCAAGGGACAGTGTGAATTTGAAGATCCCGGAGGCCCACAATAACACTCCTGACATATGTTAAACACTTAATATCTACTCACACTTTTGGACTTGTTCTTGGTCCCGTGCTTGGCAAATATGGTTCATATCGACAACTTCTGTTGAACTCTCAAATACCCCCTGAACAGTGCTCCCCACAGAGTAAGTGCTCCAATGACAACTTTGTATTGAGCATGATATTAATCGCTGGGGAAGTTAAAACAATCACTTTTCAACGGAAAAAACACACTAAGCTTCAGGGACTCGTGCATTAGAATTTCATGGATTCGTTCATGTGAATTTTGATTTTGCAACCGGCAGGACAAGGACATCATGGCAGATCATTTGATATCACTTGAGGTTTCCAAGCAAGCAGACAAGCTAACAAGCAGTCAGATGGGAAAGATAGAAAGGAAAGGCACAGGCCCAGGAATCAAAGGACCTGGGTTGTATTTCCCAGCTCCACCACATGTCAGTTTTTGGACCTTGGGCTGGTTTTTTAAATTGTTTTTGTCTTAGATACTTCGTCTGTCAAATGGGGATTAAAACAATTCATCCTTGTGGGAAATGGACTGTGTCCAATCTGATCAGCTTGTAGTACAGTGGTCACACATAGTCAACACTTAAGTGAAACCATAATAAAATCAAATGCAGTTTTGCTCTAGATACTAAGCTGATTGTTGGTAGAGAATGTGCCTATCAAATCTTGTGAATTGTACACTTTCATGTGCAGGTCACTTCCAGAGGCAGGTCAAGGGCGAGATGTTGGCGGCGAGAGAGATGAGACGGTGGTTCAGTGAGTAGGATGGCATTAGAGCAGCGACGCGTGCAGTCTGGGTTGTAGTAGTAGAGTAACAAGGGGCGGTAGGAGCAGGCAAGGTAACTGAGTGCTTTAAAGCCGATGGTAAGGACTATCTGTTTGATTCTGAGGTGGATGCGCAGCCACTGGAGTTCTAGCCTGAACTAACTGCATCATGCCCGCAATATCACAATGGTGTTGGTTTAGCGATTACTCTTAACTAACCGCTGGTGTGGAGACTGTATGATCAGAGTAAAGGCTGCCTTCGTCCTAACTCGGGGCTCTCATAGCCAGGGAAGGGGAAAGCAGGTAGGTAATCCCCAGTTCTACAGATGCAGCCGCTGAGGCACACGGATGCCAGAGAGCCTTGCCCAAGGTCACACAGCACAAAAGTGGAACTAGGACCTAGGTCTCCCAACTCCCAGCCCTACTCGCTTTCCCCACACTTCACTGCTTCTCGAGGTGCTGTGCAGGGTTGTTTGGACGGCGGGCAGTGCTGTAGGAATCCAGAAGAGCTGGTCATGGCCAGATTAATCAAGGCAGCTGCCCTCTGT
This sequence comes from Ornithorhynchus anatinus, assembly GCF_004115215.2. NCBI lineage: Eukaryota > Metazoa > Chordata > Mammalia > Monotremata > Ornithorhynchidae > Ornithorhynchus > Ornithorhynchus anatinus. The sequence continues at coordinate 27,110 of NW_024396785.1, read as the reverse complement.
GGTTACTCTGGAGATCTACCTCACCGCTCAAATGATACTTCAGTACTTTTGTACTTTGTCACCCTCTATGACATCCTATCAATACTGTTCAGTTTCTTGAGGCAGGGATCATGTCCTACTTCCTACCAATACTCCAAATAGACAGGTCGACTCCTCCAACTAGACATGTCCAAATTCGAACTCCTTCTCTTCCCAGCCAAACCTTGTCCAGATCCCTGGTCCAGACTCACCGGTAAGGGAGGAGGCGTCGGCTTCCTCCTCTCGCCCCGATGCCGCTTCCGCACTATCCCTCCTCCCCCCTCCCTCTCCTTCCCCTCCTTCGAAGCCCATATCATTCGCCTCTACCACCCACTCCAGTTACTTGTCGCCGTCATCTACCGCCCTCCCGGTCCCACCTCCGACTTCTTCAACCACCTTGACCCCTTTCTCACCTTCCTTCTCTCCTTCTCTCTGCCCACTCTGATCCTTGGAGACTTCAACATCCATACGGATGTACCCGACGACTCTTCTGCCGCCCGCCTGCTATCCCTCCTCGACTCTGCCGACCTCCTCCTCCACCATACCGCGCCCACTCACCGACTCGGTCACACCCTCGGTCTCGTCATCTCCTACCGCTGCACTATCTCCTCCCTCACCAACTCTGAAATCCCTCTCTCTGACCATAACCTTCTCACCTGCCTCATCTCTCACACTCCCTCCCCCTGCAAATCTTCGCTACTGCCCCACAGAGACCTCCGCTCTCTCGATCCCATCCGTCTTTCCAATAGCATCTCGCCTCACCTTGCCGCCCTGTCCTCTCTTCCCACTCTCGACGAGCGGGTCTCCGCTCTCAACTCCACCCTCTCTACTCATCTCGACTCTCTCGCCCCCCTTTCCCTCCGCCGCTCTCGCTCCACTAACCCACAGCCCTGGATCACCTCCTCCGTCCGCCTCCTACGCTCCTATGCTCGAGCTGCTGAGCTCTGCTGGCGAAAGTCCAAGCACCAAGCCGACCTCACACACTTCAAATTGATCCTTTCCTGCCTTAACTCTGCCCTCTCCTCCGCCAGGCAAAGCTTCTTCTCCTCCCTCATCGACACCCATGCCCGTCACCCCCGCCGATTGTTCCGGACCTTTAACTCTCTCCTTAGGCCCCCTGTTCCTCCCCCTCCCCCATCTCTCACCCCTAATGATCTGGCCACCTATTTCCTCACGAAAATCAACACGATCAGGTCTGAGCTCCCCAAAGTCACCCCTCCGCCTCTCCCCTCCCCCCCAACAACCCTCTCCCCTACTTTCCCATCCTTCCCTGCAGTATCCTCAGAGGAGATCTCCTCCCTCCTCGCAAGTGCCACCCCCTCCACCTGCGCCTCGGACCCCATTCCCTCTCACCTTCTTAAAACCATCGCCCCTGCCCTCCTCCCTTCCTTAACTTCTATTTTTAACCACTCAATCTCCAAGGGCTCCTTCCCCTCTGCCTTCAAACATGCCCACGTCTCCCCCATCCTAAAAAACCCGCTCTTGACCCCACTTCCCCCTCCAGTTATCGTCCTATCTCCCTACTACCCTTCCTTTCCAAAATCTTAGAACGAGACGTCTACAATCGATGCCTAGAATTCCTTAACTCCCATTCTCTCCTAGACCCCCTCCAATCTGGCTTCCGTCCCCTCCACTCTACCGAGACTGCTCTCTCTAAGGTCACCCATGACCTCCTTCTTGCCAAATCCAATGGCTCCTACTCCATTCTGATCCTCCTTGACCTCTCTGCTGCCTTTGACACTGTCGACCATCCCCTCCTCCTCCATACCTTATCTCACCTTGGCTTCACGGACTCTGTCCTCTCCTGGTTCTCCTCTTACCTCTCTGGCCGATCATTCTCGGTCTCCTACGCTGGAGCCTCCTCCCCCTCCCATCCTTTAACTGTTGGAGTCCCTCAAGGGTCAGTTCTCGGCCCTCTTCTGTTCTCCATTTACACTCACTCCCTCGGTGAACTCATCCGCTCTCACGGCTTTGACTACCATCTCTACGCAGATGACACGCAGATCTACATCTCCGCCCCTGTCCTCTCCCCCTCCCTTCAGGCTCGCATCTCCTCCTGCCTCCGGGACGTCTCCACCTGGATGTCGGCACGCCACCTAAAACTCAACATGAGCAAGACTGAGCTCCTCATCTTCCCTCCCAAACCCGGTCCTCTCCCAGACTTCTCCATCACCGTGGATGGCACCACCATCCTTCCCGTCCCGCAGGCCCGCAATCTCGGTGTCATCCTTGACTCGTCTCTCTCGTTCACCCCACACATCCTATCCGTTACCAAGACCTGCCGGTTTCACCTCTACAATATCGCCAAGATCCGCCCTTTCCTCTCCACCCAAACGGCTACCTTACTATTACGGGCTCTCGTTATATCCCGGCTAGACTACTATGTCAGCCTTCTCTCTGACCTCCCTTCCTCCTCTCTCGCCCCGCTCCGGTCTATTCTTCACTCTGCTGCCCGGCTCATCTTCCTGCAGAAACGATCTGGGCATGTCACTCCCCTTCTTAAACAACTCCAGTGGTTGCCTATTGACCTCCGCTCCAAACAAAAACTCCTCACTCTAGGCTTCAAGGCTCCCCATCACCTTGCCCCTTCCTACCTCTCCTCCCTTCTCTCTTTCTACCGCCCACCCCGCATGCTCCGCTCCTCTGCCGCCCACCTCCTCGCCGTCCCTCGGTCTCGCCTATCCCGCCGTCGACCCCTGGGTCACGTCCTCCCGCGGTCCTGGAACGCCCTCCCTCCTCACCTCCGCCAAACTGATTCTCTTTCCCTCTTCAAAACCTTACTTAAAAATCACCTCCTCCAAGAGGCGTTCCCAGACTGAGCTCCTCTTCCCCCTCTACTCCCTCTGCCATCCCCCCTTTACCTCTCCGCAGCTAAAGCCTCATCTTCCCCTTTTCCCTCTGCTCCTCCACCTCTCCCTTCCCATCCCCACAGCACTGTACTCGTCCGCTCAACTGTATATATTTTCGTTACCCTATTTATTTTGTTAATGAATTGTACATCGCCTTGATTCTATTTAGTTGCTATCGGTTTTTACGAGATGTTCTTCCCCTTGACGCTGTTTAGTGCCATTGTTCTCGTCTGTCCGTCTCCCCCGATTAGACTGTAAGCCCGTCAAACGGCAGGGACTGTCTCTATCTGTTGCCGACTTGTTCATCCCAAGCGCTTAGTACAGTGCTCTGCACATAGTAAGCGCTCAATAAATACTATTGAATGAATCCCTGGGGTTTTTTTGTTTGTTTATTCGTTTGCTTGTTTGTATTTTTTTCTACAGCCATTTGTTGCTTGAAAGCTTGGTATGTGACAGGAACTGTACTAAGTGCAGGGTAGATTCAAGCTAATTTGATTGGACATAATCCTGTCCCACATGGGACTCACAGTCTTAACTCTCGCTTTTACAGATGAGGTAATTGATAGACCTAGAATTCATTTATTCATTCAGTGGTGCATACCTTCATTCAGTCCTCTGAATTGTTTAACTGGTTAGAGCCTTGGTCCTCCTGATTCCCAGGCCTATGGCACTATCCACTAGAAAAAATTGCTTCTCTTTCCCTTCACTTTAAACAGTCCCACATTTCTTCCTGTCTCACAAGCCTTGGTGTTATGTTTGACTGAATCAATCGATCAATCCATCGGGTTTATTAAGTGCATCCTGTGTGCAGAGCGCTGTACTAAGCATCTGGGGGAGAACAACAAATCAATACAGCCAACACCTTCGTCGGGTAAGGTGTGATGCTCCTGATTGAGATGAAATGAGATGGTTGAGATGATTTTTTCACCTCCAAGATTTCAGCCCAGTACTACGGATGGAAAAAATCACAAGTGGAGGAACAGGCAGGGAGGTGAGCTCACACGTCATGGGAGATTCTCGCAGTGGTGGGAAAAGGCCTCCCTGGACTAGATATAAACCTGAGCTTACCTCCATTCCAGCCATTTCTGTTTCCTGCCATTTGAGCTGACAGTGAGAGGGAAAATTTCTACATCAGTAGAAGACTTTCCATATCACAGCCCGAGGACGTACAGGAAATGATTAGCATTACTGACGAGTCCAAGCCCATGGTGAATTATCTATTGCTCTCCAGAGGGCCGAGTGCCCTTCTGCAGCCAGGCAATCCAAACCAGGAGCCACAGCTTCAGATACAGCACCATACTGACCCGGGACACAGGGAAGAGAGAGATGGAGATGGGGGACAGAGCCGATTTGAACATCCAACTACCAAGACCTACTGTTGGAAAAAACGTTCCGGTAAGGAGGGCTGCAGGAGTGGCACACAACCAGCCAGAGAATCAGGAAGCCACTGTGGCTGTATGGCGGAACAGAGAGGATCAATTAGATTCACACGACGGAGACCAGAGACCCCAGCCGTGAAAATAATCCCTGTGAAAGGTGTTATGGATAAAGCTGCGTTAGTCAGAGAAGAAAATGGTGTTGGAGACAAGGAACAGATTTTGGGATTTATGCAAGGTCCGTACATTCTGGGCCTGGCCAGGCAGTTGTGTTCCTCTCGTATGGTCCTTCCTGAGAGCACATTGTATGTCCACTACTCAGTAACTGTGACTGTGTTGTCTATCTCTCTGAGTTCAGAAGCAGCTGTGTTCGGAACTTAATGGACGATGAAGGTGGACTTTCCCATCCTAATTCATCTCTTGTTTCTATTTAGATTTACCAGAATTAGGAAAGACTTCCATCTACTACCCTGGAAACTGGCCTTCAACTTTAAGATTCCACCTTGGCAACCGAAGCAACCCGTTCTCTTAGCCAGTTGTCTTGGCCGACATCTTCTTTCTTCGGCTTCTCACTTAGACACCCTCCTCCAGGGATTCTTCCCTCCCTACATGGAAACAAACTTCAGTTTTAATTGGATTTCCATGGATGCTTCTCCTGTGGGTCATTTGCGTGGTGATCCATGTTTGCATAAGCGAAGAGATCGAGGGGGGACAAGAAGAGCACAAAACCCTAAAGAAATGCACCAACTCTGCCCAATGTGTTGGGACAGAAGCAACATAGCTGTACTTAGTGGCCATGTTCGGCCTGATTTTCTGCACTTCCACGGGGTCAAAGTCTTGAGGGCCCTCCCCTAGAGGGTACTCATCAAGCCAGAGCCGAATATCCACACACCACTGATGAGTGGGACCCTTTGGCACAATTCAACACCCCTCTCTACAGAAGCGTGGCACCTCAACTGCATCCTCATCTTATTTAACTCTAACCTCCGATCTTGTCCTTTTCTGTCTATTCTTGGCTCAGCGGCCTCATTCAACCCACTTGTTGGTTTTATCTCAGAAACCTGGAGGGTAAATCTTCACAATACTGAGAAAATCCTAGATTTCCTCTCCAATCAAATCGCCACCATGCCAGTACAACCCCTATGTGTATGTCCTACCTTCACAACTGCATCAGCCTGATAATGGGGAGATTGGGGTGTGGGAAAGACGTCAGTGAGTACATAGAAAGGTTATGAGAGGTCAGGAGACTCGAGGACAATTTAAACATAGGGAGTTAAATCCTTTTATTCTTTCTTCGTTTTTATTCTTTTTTCTTTCTTCCTTTCTTTCCTTCTTCCACTCACTTTCTTTTTCCTTTTCCTTGCCATCTCCTTGACTAACTGTCTTAGCTTGCAGTCCATTATGTAATACTACTCTTACTCCTACTAATTATAACAATAGTAGTAATTATAGTATTTGTTGCTACTAATAACAGTAGTAGTCGTCATAGTATTGGTTAAGTGCTTACTATGTGCCAGGAACTATAATAAGTTCTGGGATGTATGCAAGCAAATCTGGTTGGACACAGTCCCTGTTCCATGTGGACCTCACAGTCTCCATCTCCATTTCGCATGAGGTAACTGACTCACAGAGAAGTGAAGTGACTTGCCTAAGGTCACACACATAAGAAAAGTAGCAGATTGGGGATTAGAACCCACGTCCTCTGACTCCCAAGGCCGTGTTCTATCCACTATGCCATGCTGCATCTCTATTGCATCTGACTGTTCCTGTTCAACAAAAATGACACCTCCCTATTTCCCTCTCTGCCAACACGTGGTATGTCTTTGGGTTTCACGACATTCCTGGTGTACTGTGGGCATTCTTGGTTCAGATGTTCTTTTCCTATTTAGAGGAACTGAACACCCGACTAATCGTGGCTATTCTGCCTGGCTTCATTCACCAGAGCTTGTACAGTCCAGGCACATGCTCCCAAATTGCACCCATGGCAGATTAGGAAATTCCCCAGGTGAAAAAGTCAATTTTGAAGTTCGGGACTTAGTTGCATTCATATCTCAACATGATAGATAACAATTGCAAATCACCCTTGACAACCTATCTCCTCGGGAAAACCTTCCTCGATTAACTTTTCACCCATCCAGTTTCTGGCCAGCCAACAGCCAACCTTAACATGATCAAGTGTAAAGCAATCCTCCCACAACTCTAAATCAACCCCCTTGGATACCAGAAGAAAGGAGCTTCCAAGAATGGACACAAGAAATAGGGACACAGGTCAACTTTATTTGAAAAGGCTAAAATAGGTAAGATGAAATGAGGTATTGCATCTAGTTTGGACAACACACTCTTACAGGTCTGAGGGCTGAGATCCTGTTGTAAAGTGCACCTTTCCAGACTGGTTGAGGAGAGACGTCATGGTGATGCTTCTGGAAATGATATTGGTCATCAGCAGGTTGGTAACGCATCCGCATCTTTCCGGCTCTAGACTTGGTATTCCAGGGCAGAAGGGAAGGGCGTCGCTGCTGTAAACAAAGAGGGAAAAGAGTTACAGAGTGTTGGCGTGGAAACCATATGTGTGCACAGAGGTGGTGGGTCAAGCGAGACTATGAGGGCTTGTTTCAGATGGAGCGGAGCATCCCGAGAAAGCTACATGAAAACATTCCATATCCTGAAAATCTAAGGAGCCCACATGATAGTATGGGGTTCTGCTGCTATTGCTTGGATTTACACATCCCTGTAGCGTACCCTGCACCTTTCCCCAGAGAAACGTACGGACGTCTACAGTCTCGGGGCAATCCACAGATTGCATTTCTTCCTGTGATTTCGGAACCAGTTTCTAACCTATAGGATGGGGCAGAAAATAGAACAGAGAGGTGACAGACAGACCGCCCACTCACCCACTCCCTGGCTCACAGAAAACCGCCGCACATATACAAAAGCTCACACACACATGCCCACGCCTCCCCTATCCTAGAAAAACCCGCTCTTGATCCCACTTCCCCCTCCAGTTATCGCCCTATCTCCCTACTACCCTTCCTTTCCAAAATCCTAGAACGAGTGCTCTACAATCAATGCTTATAATTCCTTAACTCCCATTTTCTCCTAGACCCCCTCCAATCTGGCTTCCATCCCCTCCACTCTACCGAGACTGCTCTTTCTAAGGTCACCCGTGACCTCCTTCTTGCCAAGTCCAATGGCTCCTACTCCATTCTAATCCTCCTTGACCTCTCTGCTGCCTTTGACACTGTCGACCATCCCCTCCTCCTCCATACCTTATCTCACCTTGGCTTCACGGACTCTGTCCTCTCCTGGTTCTCCTCTTACCTCTCTGGCCGGTCATTCTCGGTCTCCTTCTCTGGCGCCTCCTCCCCCTCCCATCCTTTAACTGTTGGATTTCCTCAAGGGTCAATTCTTGGCCCTCTTCTGTTCTCCATTTACACTCACTCCCTCGGTGAACTCATTCGCTCTCACGGCTTTGACTACCATCTCTACGCAGACGACACGCAGATCTACATCTCCGCCCCTGTCCTCTCCCCCTCCCTTCAGGCTCGCATCTCCTCCTCCCTCCAGGACGTCTCCATCTGGATGTCGGCCCGCCACCTAAAACTCAACATGAGCAAGACTGAGCTCCTCATCTTCCCTCCCAAACCCGGTCCTCTCCCAGACTTCTCTATCACCGTGGATGGCACCACCATCCTTCCCGTCTCTCAGGCCCGCAATCTCGGTGTCATCCTTGACTCGTCTCTCTCGGTCACCCCACACATCCTATCCATTACCAAGACCTGCTGGTTTCACCTCTACAGTATCGCCAAGATCCGCCCTTTCCTCTCCACCCAAGCGGCTACCTTACTGCTACGGGCTCTCGTTATATCCCGGCTAGACTACTGTGTCAGCCTTCTCTCTGATCTCCCTTCCTCCTCTTTCGCCCCACTCCAGTCTATTCTTCACTCCGCTGCCCGGCTCATCTTCCTGCAGAAACGCTCTGGGCATGTCACTCCCCTTCTTAAACAACTCCAGTGGTTGCCTATCAACCTCCGCTCCAAACAAAAACTCCTCACTCTAGGCTTCAAGGCTCTACATCACCTTGCCCCTTCCTACCTCTCCTCCCTTCTCTCTTTCTACCGCCCACCTTGCACGCTCCGCTCATCTGCCGCCCACCTCCTCACCGTCCCTCCTTCTCGCCTATCCCGCCGTCGACCCCTGGCCCACCTCCTCCCGCGGTCCTGAAACGCCCTCACTCCTCACCTCCGCCAAACTGATTCTCTTCCCCTCTTCAAAACCCTACTTAAAACTCACCTCCTCCAAGAGGCCTTCCCAGACTGAGCTCCTCTTCTCCCTCTACTCCCTCTGCCACCCCCCCTTCACCTCTCTGCAGCTAAACCCTCTTTTTTCCCTTTTCCCTCTGCTCCTCCACCCCTCCCTTCCCATCCCCACAGCACTGTACTCGTCCGCTCAACTGTATATATTTCCATTACCCTATTTATTTTGTTAATGAATTGTACATCGCCTTGATTCTATTTAGTTGCCATTGTTTTTACAAGATGTTCTTCCCCTTGACTCTATTTATTGCCATTGTTCTCGTCTGTCCGTCTCCCCCGATTAGACTGTAAGCCCGTCAAACGGCAGGGACTGTCTCTATCTGTTGCCTACTTGTTCATCCCAAGCGCTTAGTACAGTGCTCAGCACATAGTAAGCGCTCAATAAATACTATTGAATGAATGAATTAATGAACACACACAGACACACACACACACACATGACTTCAGACCGGGAAGGGGAGGAACAAACTGCTCCGAGAAGCCAGCGAGGAAAAGGAGTCAAAGTCCAGGGTCAAATAGCGAGGCTTGCTGAGAAAGAGTGAAAGGAAGAAGCCACAAAATAGAAACCTCACCCGAGATTTCTACCTCAGTACCCAAGACAAACACCCACTGCCTCAGGTCGACCTGCCGGGATTGGGGAAGTGGCATGCAGGGAAGCTGCTAGATCTGAGATGGAGAAAAGGCAGGACATAGCATACCTGCAGCGTTGTCAGAGACAGCTGAGAAGATAGAGATTACACTTGTTCCGTCGTTACGTATGGAGTGACTACAAACCGTGCCCACAACTCTCTGAGTTGTTGTTCGCTGAATCTGCCAGACCAGCTCTTTTTCTCCTGTGAGATTTTAGTGACCAGAACGGTATGACAGGTTCCCCGGCTAGCCTCTCTGAGATATCTGTCCATGCCTGCACTGGTTGCTGGAGAAATTGGCATGATAGCAGTGCTGAAAGGCAAAGAGTGAGTTCCATCAAACCAATGCAGTTACCGTACCAACCCATCCGTCCTCAGATCAGCAGTCCTGGAATCCAGCCCTTGATGTGCACCCAGAAAGCGATGTGAAGGGAAATTCAGACCCATTCCGAGTGTCGAACCATGGGTCTGGGAATAAATGAGTCTTGGCGGCCCCAACCAGCCGCAGTTCGGGGTCTCGACGGCCACGCCCGAAAGTAACCTGCGGCGGTGGTGGAGGATTCCCCGAAATTGGATTTACCTGATTGGGCACACCCAGTGGCGCTTGGCGGGTAGGATCCTTCAGAGAGATAATCCGATATATCTGGAGGGAGGGCCCAAGTGGACTCATCTTTAGCTATGAGCTCTTCAGTGATTTGCTCCAAGTCTTCTTGGGCCTCTGCCAGTGACGACGGTATCCGTTGCAGAGCTGAGGTGGGAGAAGGCAGTCCAAATGAGCTGGAGTGTCCTGCGAATTGCAGAAACCGTTAGTCAATTGACATGTGCGGCAAGGCAGTTCCGAATCCATAAGGTCCTTGGACAGCGTGAAAGGAAGGAAACTGAACCCAGATGGAGAGGACGGTCAGGCTAGGAAGTAGCAGCAGGTTGGGTAGGGAAAATTAAGTACCTGTATGAGATGGAAAGAGACCACCTCAGAAACACCCAGGCCAGGCAATCACGGGCTGACTCATCGATGGCGGGGATGAAAGGCAAAGAATCAGAGCTACCAGCCCATTGCAGCCGCTCTCACCGTTCTCAGAGAAGCAGTTAAGAAATTCAGCCTGCCAAGTGCGCGGAGGATAATGTGTAAGGAAAAATCCAGACGGACCTGCGGAGTACAGTCATGGGCTCTGAGAGAAGGTAAGGCTTGTTGGTCCCTAACCGAGATACACCGGGATCCCGACGGTCATACCCAAAAGTACCTAGTGCCTCCTGAGCTCCATGCTGACTCAGGCGCTCTCCAGTCAGAAGTGCCCTGACCCCGATCCATGTCTGAGGTGGTAGAAGATTCTCCCAGAATCATACCTGACATATCTGATTGGACCGGCTCCACCGCGTTTGGTGGGTAGTGTCCTCCAGAGAGATAATCCAGTACACTGGGAGAAGGGGCTGGCAGGATTAATCTTTATTACTGAGCTCTTGAATGATTTGCTCCAAGTCTTCTTGAGCCATCCCCGGTGATGACGGTCTCTGCTGAGAAGCTGGGGAGCGAGAAGCCGGTCCAAGTGAGCGGGAACTTCCCGCGAATTGAAGAAACCATTAATCAATTCGCATGTGCAGGTAAGGCTGTTCCGAAGTCGCAAGGACCAAGGACAGTGTGAAAGGAAGGAAGCAAGAAACACTTGGAGAAGAACCTCAGGGCATCAGGGCTCACTAAGCTACGTAGGGAGAAATGGGTAGTTTTGCAAGCAATTGAAAGCAAAGTCTGAGAAACATCCGGGCCAGGCTGACTCGTGGATGGCAGGGCTGAAAGGCAAAGACTCAGACTCATCAGCCTAGGGGAGTCTCTGAAACCATCCTGACCTACTCTTAGATTCAGGGAATTCAGCCCGCCAACTGTACCGAGGAAGATGTGAAGGGAAAGGTCCAGACGCACCCCGAGAGTAGGACACAGCACTCTTGGACTACGTGAGACTTTAGAGGTCCCCACCCGTAACAGCCCGGGGTCCCAATGGTTAACCCCAAAGTATCCAGAGACTCCTGAGCTCCACGGTAGCCCAGGCGCTCTCCAGGCAGAGGCGTCCTGATCCCAGTCCAAGCCCGTGGAGGCGACGTATTCCTTCGAAATTATCCTTACCTGATGGGTCCTGGCTCGCCTCACCTGTTGTGTCGGGGCTCCCAGAGACATATTCCAATAGATCGGAAGGGACGGCCCGGCAAGATTCATCTTTAGCCCTGAGCTCTTGAATGATTCGCTCCACCTTCTCTAGTGCTGCTCTTGTTGACGGTGATCTCTATTGCAGATGGGGAGCAGGAGAAACCGGACTAGGCAAGCTGGAAGATCCTGCGAAATTGGAGGAAGTGTGAATCAGATGGCATATGCCGACAAGGCTGTTCCGAATCGCGGTTGGGAATTTATTGGACGATGTTGCTGGACTTTCTGATCCTAATTCATCTGTGTTTTCTTTTTAGATTTCCCACTAACAGGAAAGACGCCTGGAAACTGGCCTTCGACCTCAAAAGCGAGCCTCCATCTTGGCAGCTGAACGAACTTGACCGCTCACTTGTTTTAACACCCTCTTCCTTCAGCTCCTTAGAGCCTCTTCCGTAGGGAATACTCCCTCCATGCAAGGAAAATGTCAGTTAACCTTTCAATTTCAACCACTCATGGCGTGGGGAACAGTTAGTGTGGAGAGCCACATTGCAAAAGGAGAAATGATAGAAGGGGAAGCAAGAGAAGTGTTAAGCTTGTGGGCAATAGACTGATTGTGCCTGCTCTGCAGAAAGGTCATGCTTTCTCTCCTTGAGAGGGGGACTTGACAGGCTGTCGCAAGAAGACCCTCCCCGACCAGGGTTTCTACTAACAGCTTTATACCCTGAGTGATACTGTGTGGATGTTATGAGTGGCTCTAGTGAGGGGATCTAAGAGCAAAATGGTATGGCACGAGAGGCTGTAATTACCGGCCATGCCTGGCCTGATTCTCAGCACCTGCCTGGGGTCAAAGTCCTGGGGCTCCTCCTCGAAAAGGCAGTCATTATATAAGAGTCCTTAAACCAGTCACGATTGGTACCTTTTGTCACAATTCAACTCCTCTGTCTCGTCACGAAGGCCATCTCCATCTTAGCCTCACCTTCTCTAACTCTACCCTCTCCTCCTTTGCTCGAAAACAGCACTTCCTATCTTTGCTCACATTTACCTACATTTAACATGTCTAAGAAGGAACTCTTCCTCTTCACCCTCAAACACAAACATCCCCCTCTATTTGATTTCCACACGACTTGCCATCAGCCTCCCAGCCTCACAGCACCTTAACTTTGACAATAGCCTCACCTCTCCTGCCTCATTCAGACTGCATATTCATTTTTCTCACCAGATCCTGGAAGTCAGACCTCACAGAATCGCTAAAATCTGCCCCTTCCTCTTGGCCACACTGCTACCACACTGATCCCAGATTGTTATCTCATGTCCGGCCTTCACTACTGCATCAGCCTCGGAATGTTCTTGCTTCTTGTTCAGGCTTCAGTGTGGTGGATATCCTGGTGCCACCGACTCCATCTCCGACAGGAATTACATTCTGTCAACCCTTCTCACATATGTTGCCTGGTCAGTAGAGCTCATGTGTGGAAAGCAGTGGACAGTGTGAATTAGAAGATCCCGGAGGCACACGATAACACTCGTGACATTTGTTCAACACTTACTACCTACTCATCCTTTTGGACTTTCACTTGCCCTTGGTCCCATGATTGGCATTCACCGTTCATATCAACGACTTCTAGTAGACTCTCAAATGCACCCTGAACAGTGCTTGCCACAGAGTAAGTGCTACAATGACTAGTATGTGTTGAGCATTATATTCATCGCTGGGGAAGTTACAATATGATCATTTTCCACGGAAAAATACTCTTAGCTTCAGGGACTCAGGCATTAGAAGTTCGTGCAGTCGTGCATGTGAATTTAGATTTTAAAACCGGCAGAACAAGGACATCATGGGAGATCATTTGAGGAATCCAAGCAAGCAGGCAAGCAATCAGGCAGGCAGATGAGAACGATAGAAAGGAAAGGCACAGGCCCGGGAATCAGAAGACTTGGGTTGTATTTCCCAGCTCCACAATGTGTCGGTTTTCAGACCTTGGGTAGGTTTTTAAAATTGTTTTTGTCTTAGGTACCACGTCTGTGAAATGGGGATTAAAACCGTTGATTCATGTGGGAAATGAGCTGTGTCCAATCTGATCAGCTTGTAGAATAGTGTTTGGCACATAGTAAACACTTCAATGAAGCCATAATAAAATCAAATGCATTTTTGCTCTAGACACTAAGACGATTGTTGGTAGGGAATGTGCCTACCAAATCTTGTGAATTGTACACTTCCATATGCAGTACACCATAGGAAAATGTGCAGTAGACCGTTTAAGAATGTGGACTACCATGCCCAGGAGAAAGAGTCCAGCCAGAAGTATCATTGATTGCGGAGATATATGCTCCCTGTAAATTGGAAAAGAGCACCCGACTCAAAAACATCCACAGTAAATCAGGGCTGTAGTGAAATTCAAGGAATCACCAATTAATGACGGGGATGAAAAAAGGCAGGAACCATATTCCATGGGAAAGGAACACTCATGAAGAAGCGAAACAAAGGCTAAATTGGATAGGGTAGCCAATCCCAAGGAATCAAGAGAACCAGGAAGGAAGGAAAGGAAGGAAAGATAAAAGAAACAAGGAAAGAATTTAAGAATTAATTGTATTTATTGAGTGTTTACAGTGTTCAGGGCACTGTACTAAGCGCTAAGGGATGTGACCACAATGATATAATAGACACATCCCCGTCCAGAACGAGGCTACAGTCTAGACATTGATATAAATAAATATATTAAGGATGCGTCCGTAAGTGCTGTGAGGCTAGGGTGATGGGCCGTGGTAAATGAAGTGAGCTAATCAAAGTGATGCAGAAAAGAGTGGGAAAAGAGGAAATAAGGGTTTCCTCAGGGAAGGCATTTTGGAAGAAAAGTGGGGAGAGTGGGGAGAATAACTGTCTGTTGGATCTGAAAAGAGTGATGTTCTAGGCCGAGGCAGGTCAAGGACGAGATGTTGGCGGTGAGATAGATTAGATCGAGGTTCAGTGAGCAGGATGGCATTAGAGGAGCAACGTATGCGGTCTGGGTTGTAGTAGTAGAGTAGCAAGGGGCAGTAGGAGCAGACAAGGTGATTGAGTGCTTTAAAGCCGGTGGTAAGGAGTTTCTGTTTGATGCAGAGGTGGATGCACAAACACTGGAGATTCTAGGCTGGACATATCGCAAAGGTGTTGGATTAGCGATTACTTTTAACTACTCGCTGGTGTGGGGACTGTACGATCAGAGCAGAGGCTGCCTGAGTTCCACCTTGGGCTCTCATAGCTATGGAAGGGGGAAAGCAGGTAGTTAAGCCCCAGTTCTACAGATGCGGCAGCCCTGTACTACGGATGGAAAAAATCACAAGTGGAGGAACAGGCAGGGAGGTGAGCTCACATGTCATGGGAGATTCTCGCAGTGGTGGGAAAAGGCCTCCCTGGACTAGATATAAACCTGAGCCTACCTCCATTCCAGCCATTTCTCTCTCCTGCCGTTTGAGCCGACAGTGAGAGGGAAAATTTCTACATCAGTAGAAGACTTTCCATATCACAGCCCGAGGACGTACAGGAAATGATCAGCATTACTGACGAGTCCAAGCCCATGGTGAATTATCTATTGCTCTCCAGAGGGCCGAGTGCCCTTCCGCAGCCAGGCAACCCAAACCAGGAGCCACAGCTTCAGATACAGCGCCATATTGACCCGGGACACAGGGAAGAGAGAGATGGAGATGGGGGACAGAGCCGATTTGAACATCCAACTACCAAAACCTACAGTTGGAAAAAACGTTCAGGTAAGGAGGGCCACAGGAGCGGCACACCCAGCCAGAGAATCAGGAAGTCTCTGTGGCTGTTAGGCGGAGCAGAGAGGATCAATTAGATTCACACGACGGAGACCAGAGACCCCAGCCGTGAAGATAATCCCTGTGAAAGGTGTTATGGATAAAGCTGCGTTAGTCAGAGAAGAAAATGGTGCTGGAGACAAGGAACAGATTTTGGGATTTACGCAGGGTCCGTACATTCTGGGCCTGGCCAGGCAGTGGGGTTCCTCTCGTATGGTCCTTCCTGAGAGCACATTGTATTTCCACTATTCAGTAACTGTGACTGTGCTGGGTATCTCTCTGAGTTCAGAAAAATCTATGTTTGGAACTTAATGGATGATGAAGCTGGACTTTCCCATCCTAATTCATCTCTCGTTTCTATTTACATTTACCAGAATTAGGAAAGACTTCCATCTACTACCCTGGAAACTGGCCTTCAACTTTAAGATTCAACCTTGGCAACAGAAGCAACCCGTTCTCCTAGCCAGTTGTCTTGGCCGACATCTTCCTTCTTCAGCTCCTCACTTAGATACCCTCCTCCAGGAATTCTTCCCTCCTTACATGGAAACAAACTTCAGTTGCAATTGGTTTTCCATTGATGCTTCTCGTTTGGGTCATTTGCGTGGTGATCCATGTTTGTATAAGTGAAGAGATCGAGGGGCAACAAGAAGAGCACTGACCCTTAAGGAAATGCACCAAATGTGCCCACTATGTTACGACAGAACCAGCATATTTGAACTTAGTGGTCATGTTCGGCCGTATTTTCTGCACCTAGGCGGGGTCAAAGTCTGAGGGCCCTCCCCGAGAGGGTACCCATCACACCAGAGCCGAATATCCACACACCACTAATGAGTGGGACCCTTTGGCACAATTCAACACCCCTCTCTACCGAAGTGTGTCACCTCCAACGCATCCTCATCTTATTTAACTCTAAACTCCGATCTTGTCTTATTCTGTCTATTCTTGGCTCAGCGGCCTCATTCAACCCACTTGTTGGTTTTATCTCAGAAACCTGGAGGGTAAACCTTCACAACACTGAGAAAATCCTAGATTTCTTCTCCAGTCAAATGCCACCATGCCAATACTATCCCTGTGCGCATGTCCTACTTTCACAACTGCTTCAGCCTGCTAATGGGGAGACTGGGGTGTGGAAAAGACGTCAGTGAGTACATAGAAAGGTTATGATAGGTCAGGAGACTCGAGCTCAAATTAAACATAGAGGTTCAAATCCTTTTATTCTTTCTTCATTTTTTTTCTTTTTTTCTTTCTTCCTTCCTTTCCTTCTTCCATCCTTTCTCTTTCTTTGCTTTGTCTTTCTTCCTTTCCCTTGCCATCTCCTCGACTAACTGTTTAAGCTTGTGGTCCATTATGTAATACTACTATTACTACTACTAAGTATAACAGTAGTAGTAATTATAATATTTGCTATACTAATAATAGTTGTAGTCATAGTATTTCTTAAGCGCTTACTATGTGCCAGGAACTATACTAAGTGCTGGGATGGATACAAGCAAATGTGATTGGACACAGTCCCTGTTCCATGTGGACCTAACAGTCTCCATCTCCATGTCGCGTGAGGTAACTGACTCACAGAGAAGTGAAGTGACTTGCCTAAGGTCACACACAGCGGAGAATTGGCAGATCTGGAATTAGAACCCACATCTTCTGACTCCCAAGGCCGTGTTTTATCCACTATGCCATGCTGCATCTCTACTGCCCCTGACTGTTCCTGTTCAACAAAAATGACACCTCCCTTTTTCCCTGTCTGCCAACACGTGGTGAGTTCTTGTGCTTCATGACATTCCTGGCGTACTGTGGACATTCTTGGTTCAGATGTTCTTTTCCTATTTAGAGGAACTGAAGACCCGACTATCCAGGGCTATTTTGAATGACTTCATTCGCCTGAGCTTGAACAGTCCATGCACATGCTCCCAAATTGCTCCCATGGCAGATTAGGAAATTCCCCGGGTGAAAAAGTCATTTTTGAAGTTCGGGACCTCATTTGCATTCATAGCTCAACATGCGAGATAACAACATGATCCTTCCACAACTGTAAATCACCCTTTTAAACCTATCTCCTCGGGAAAACCTTCCTCGATTAACTTTTCACCCACCCAGTTTCTGGCCAGCTAACAGCCAACCTTAATATGATCAAGTGTAAAACAATCCTTCCACAACTCTAAATCAACCCCATAAATACCAGAAGAAAGGAGCTTTCAAGAATGGACACAAGAAATAGGGACACAGGTCAACTTTATTTGAATAGGCTAAAATTTGTAATGAGATGAGATGAGGTACTGCGTCCGATTTGGACAACGCACTTTTGCAAGTCTGAGGGCTGAGATCCTGATCTAAGTGCATCTACCAAGACTGGTTGAGGAGAGATGTCATGGTGATACTTCTGGAAACGACATAGGTCATCAGCGGGGTTGGAAATGCATCCACATCCTTCCGGCTCCAGACTTGGTATTCCAGGGCGTCGCTCTTGTAAACAAAGAGGGAAAAGAGTTACAGAGTGTTGGCTTGGAAACCATATGTGTGCACAGAGGTGTTGGTTCAAGCGAGACTGTGAGGGCTTTTTTCAGAGAGAGCGGAGCATCCCGAGAAAGCTACATGAAAACATTCCACATCCTGAAAATCTAAGGAGCCCACATTATAGTATGGGGTTCTGCTGATATTGCTTGGATTTACACGTCACTGTAGCGTATCCTGCACGTTCCCCCAGAGATACCTACAGACGTTTAATGTCTCGGGGAAATCCACAGATTGCATTTCTTCCTGTGATTCCGGAACGAGTTTCTAACCTATAGGATGGGGCAGAAAATAGATCAGAGAGGTGACAGACAGCCCTCCCACTCAACCACTCCCTGGCAAACAGACAACCCCCCGCACATATACAAAAGCACACGCACACACACACACGAATTAAGACAGGGATGGGAAGGAACAAACTTCTCGGAGAAGCCAGCGAGGGAAAGGAGTCAAAATTCAGGATCAAATATCGAGGCTTGCTGAGAAAGAGTGAAAGGAAGAAGCCATGAAATAGAAAAATCACCAGGGATTTCTACCTCAGTACCCAAGAGAAATGCCCACTGCCTCAGGTCGGCCTGCCGTGGTTGGGGAAGTGAGTATGCAGAGAAGCTGCTAGATCTGAGATGGAGAAAACGGAGGACATAGCATACCTGCAGCGTTGTCAGAGACAGCTGAGAAGATAGAGATTGCACTTGTTCCGTCGTCAGGTACAAACGGTGCCCACAGCTCTCTGAGTTGATGTTCGCTGAATCTGCCAGACCAGCTCTTTTTCTCCTGTGAGATTTTAGTGACCAGAATGGTATGACAGGTTCCCCGGATCGCCTCGCTGAGATAGCTGTCCATGCCTGCACTGGGTGCTGGAGAAATTGGCATGATAGCTTCGGGGCAAGCCCTGGCGCATGGCAGTGCTGAAAGGCAAAGAGTGAGTTCCATCAAACCAATGCAGTTACCGTACCAACCCATCCGTCCTCAGATCAGCAGTCCAGGAATCCAGCCCGTGATGTGCACCCAGAAAGCGATGTGAAGGGAAATTCAGACCCATTCCGAGTGTCGAACCATGGGTTCTGGGAATAAGTGAGTCTTGGCGGCCCCAACCAGCCGCAGTTCGGGGTCTCGACGGCCACGCCCGAAAGTAACCTGCGGCGGTGGCGGCGGATTCCCCCGAAATTGGATTTACCTGATTGGGCACACCCAACGGCGCTTGGCGGGTAGTATCCTTCAGAGAGATAATCCAATGTATAAAGAGGGAGGGCCCAACTGGACTCATCTTTAGCTATGAGCTCTTCACTGATTTGCTCCAAGTCTTCTTGGGCCTCTGCCAGTGACGACAGTATCCGTTGCGGAGCTGAGGTGGGAGAAGGCGGTCCAAACGAGCTGGAGCGTCCTGCGAATTGCAGAAAACGTTAGTCAATTGACATGTGCGGCAAGGCAGTCCCGAATCCGCAAGGTCCCAGGACAGCGGGAAAGGAAGGAAACTGAACCCAGATGGAGAGGACGGTCAGGCTAGGAAGTAGCAGCAGGTTGGGTAGGGAAAATTAAGTACCTGTATGAGATGGAGAGGGACCACCTCAGAAACACCCAGGCCAGGCAATCAAGGGCTGACTCATCAATGGCAGGGATGAAAGGCAAAGAATCAGAGCTACCAGCCCATTGCAGCCGCTCTCACCGTTTTCAGAGAAGCAGTTAAGAAATTCAGCCCGCCAAGTGCGCGGAGGATAATGTGTAAGGAAAAATCCAGTCAGACCTACGGAGTACAGTCATGGGCTCTGAGAGAAGGTAAGGCTTGTTGGTCCCAAACCGAGATACACCGGGATCCCGATGGCCACACCCGAAATTACCTAGTGCCTCCTGAGCTCCATGCTGACTCAGGTGCTCTCCAGCCAGAAGTGCCCTGGTCCCGATCCAGTCTGAGATGGAGGGAAAATTCTTCCCAAATCATACCTGACATATCTGATTGGACCGGCTCCACCGCGTTTGGTGGGTAGGGTCCTCCAGAGAGATAATCCAGTACATTGGGAAGAAGGGCCCGGCACGATTCATCTTTATTACTGAGTTCTTGAATGACTTGCTCCAAGTCTTCTTGAGCCACCCCCGGTGATGACGGTCTCTGTGAGAAGCTGGGGCGTGAGAAGCCGGTCCAAGTGAGCTGGAACGTCCTGCGAATTGAAGAAACCATGAATCAATTGGCATGTGAGGGTAAGGCTGTTCCGAATTCGCAAGGACAAAGGACAGTGTGAAAGGAAGGAAGCAGGAAACACATGGAGAAGAATGTCAGGGCAGCAGGTATCATTAGGCTACGTAGGGAGAAACGGGTTGTTTTGCAAGAGATGGAAAGATACGTCTGAGAAACATCCGGGCCAGGCTGACTCGTGGATGGCAGGGCTGAAAGGCAAAGACTCAGACTCATCAGCCTAGGGGAGTCACTGAAACCAACCCGACCAACTCTTAGATTAAGGCAATTCAGCCCGCCAAATGTACCGAGGAAGATGTGAAGTGAAAAAGCCAGACCCACCTCGAGAGTAGGACACAGCACTCCTGGACTACGTGAGGCTTTAGGGGTCCCCACCGGTAACAGCCCGGGGTCCCAGTGGTTAACCCCAAAGTATCCAGAGACTCCTGAGCTCCACGGTAGCCCAGCCGCTCTCAAGGCAGAGGCGTCCTGATCCCAGTCTAAGCCCGTGGAGGCGGCGTATTCCTTCGAAATTATCCTTACCTGATGGGTCCTGGCCCGCCTCACCTGTTGTGTCGGGGTTCCCAGAGACATATTCCAATACATCGGAAAGGACGGTCCGGTAAGATTCATCTTTAGCCCTGAGCTCTTGAATGATTCGCTCCACCTCTTCTAGTGCTGCTCTTGTTGATGGGGGTCTGTGTTGCAGATGGTGGGAGGGAGAAGCTGGACCAGGTGAGGGGGAAGGTCCTGCGAAATTGGAGGAAGTGTGAATCAGATGGCAGATGCCAACAAGGCTGCTCCGAATCCGTAAGGTCCAAGGACAGGGTGGAGGAAAGTGAGGGGACGGAGGGAAAGGTCAGGCTACCAGGTAGCAGCAGGCTATATAGGGTAAACAAGGAAATTTTGAAGGGATGGAGAGGGGGAATCTCAGAAATACCCGAAGGCCCTTTCCTTTGCAACATACCTGGGAACTCGAAGGCCTTGCGCACATGGCTCCCGTGGCGGTATGCATAGGAGAGATTGGAACGGGATATACCCTGGCCCCTCCGAAACTGTCAAAGCACTTACCTGTGCTTGTGCCCTCTTCCTCAGCCAGGAACTGTGCAAACCAGTTGACATACTCCAGCAGGTCCTGAGTCTCCTCGAATGGTTCCGGGTACGGGCAAACTACTGACTCGTCCTCGTCTCCGCCTAGCCGCCTTTGCTCTGCGTCTCTGTGCCTGGCAGCCTCGGGAGTCTTCCTCTCGCCGCTGTTTGTCTCAAAACAGGAGAACCAGCTTGGCAAGGTGGACAGTTCTATGAGGGAAAGAGAGAGAAAAAGCAGTGAATGACGGAACTGTTTTCCAGAGCTGAGAAGTCCTACGAGATTCCGGAAATCAGAGGCAGCGTCACTGTTCAGACGCCCTGCATAGAAAGGAAAGCCGTGGTCGAGTCCCACTCTTCTAGGCCCCCTTTCTTTTCCAGGATCGTCTACACCACCTTCTGTGGGATCCTGAGACCCCCCCAACCCCCGACACCCGCTGCGCTGGCGGTTTCCCACTTAACCCATACTACTTCACTTCTCCCTCTCGCACCATAAACTTCCCCTCAGCCCACAGGGTCCGAATCCTTCGGTGCTGAAAGTGCTACCTGGAAATCTTTGTAGCATCGCCTCCTCTTCCTCCTCGCTCCTTTGCAATTCCTCCAGATCCAAGAGGATGGACTCCAAATCCGGAACTTCCTGGAAGCGGCCAGAAGAGCTTATGAATTGATCAGCATTCATAGCCATCCTGCAGCCAACCTCTGCTGGGATCTCTAGGCCTGTACTTGACCTGCACGGGGCGGGAGAGAGTGACCTTTTCCAAGGAGGAACCTACGGATGGAAAGCAAAGTGTAGTTAGTAGACATACGTTCGCAAATGGAGGGAAAGCCAGGCCACACATGCCTGCCCTCGACAAAAGCCACACTGCTCCCTAGGTTCAGGGGTTTAGCAGCCTTAGAAGATTCACTCCCCACCCTCCCGTTGGGAAATTACCCCTGCCCGGTCCTGCTCGAACCTTCCTAGTCCCAAATCCAGTCCTGCCAACCCCCCGCAATCCCAACCAAGTTACGCTCTACTTACCTGGTCTAGGCCCGTCACTGAAGCAGTCGACGACTGGACACGCTTCGGCAGCTGGTTCCATATGGGTTCCATATTTATAGAGACAGTGAGATAGCGAGAAAGTGGAGCGTGGACCCGTGGGCAGCTCTCTCTCACCTTTGTTAACACTTGAACGAGGGTCGTTCACACCCAGGTGATCAATCAATTCGTCATCATTCTCTAATGCAATGCAGGACTGTATTTTCAAAGGGGGCTTATTTTCTTAGATTCTCTCTTTCGTTCACTTTTTCTCTCCCTCGTTTTCTCTTGCCTTCTTGTATTCTCATCCCCTACTTGTCTTATGGTTTGTTCTCGCTTTGTACTGTGTGTCCCAGTTCAACGAAAATGACACCTGCTTTTTTCTTCCCCTCTATCAAGTGATGATTTCTTAATTCTCACGTTAACCCTGCTTTACCGTGGAAGTTCTTGGTTCGGTAGGCCTTTACCTACTTAGGGAGAATGTGGACCGCTGGGAGAGAGAGGCTGGCGTCCGTCTCCTGGGCATGGCAGTCCGCGTTCCCCTCTCATTCAAAGGCACATGTTCCTAAGGTCTACTCAAGGCCTTCATCATCACCACCAATCGTATTTATTAACAATAATAATAATAATAATAATAATGTTGGTATTTGTTAAGCGCTTACTATGTGCAGAGCACTGTTCTAAGCGCTGCAGGTCTAGTACTATGTGCAGAGCACAAGGGAATCAGGTTATCCCACGTGGGGCTCACAGTCTTAATCCCCATTTTACAGATGAGGTAACTGAGGCACAGAGAAGTTAAGTGACTTGCCCACAGTCACACAGCTGACAAGTGGCAGAGCTCTTATTCTGTGCAGAGGACTGTACTAGGCATAGAGTAGTGGGCATACCAACAAAGTTGATAGACACGTTCTTGCTGACAATGAACTTATAGTCAGTAGGGAAAAGACATTTGATTTTGTTATTTCTTTCTGTTAAGAGCTTACAACCAGCTGAAGTCTGTACTAAGCTTTGTGGTACATAAAGCTGATTACGCTGGACATAGTCCATATGCCACATAGGGTTCACAGTCCAAATATTTGTTTTACAGATGAGGTGCCAGAGGCACAAAGAATTCAAGCCACTCGCCCAAGGTCACAAACTCACCTTGTAATAGAGGAGGAATTAGATCCCACGTCCTCTCTCTCACAGGCCTGTGTCCTTCTCTTCTCTATTTTTCGTTTGTTTGAATACTTGTTGCTTGCTTGGAATCCGCATACCACAGAACTCCCATTCTCTCCTTGCTAACACAGTTATGAAATCTTGATTCCTAAACACGAGTCCCTGAAACTTAGATCGATTTTTCATAGAAAATGATTTTGTTGTATCTCCCACAGCAATTAATATCTTGTTTAGGAAGGAGTAGTCAATGGACCATATAATTGAAACACTTACTTCCCAGCAGGTCTAATTCCAAAGGACCAGTTGCACTTCATTATTATTGGTGTTGGAACCCCGAGACAAAGCTTTCTCTCCACTATTGGCCCGAGTATCGAAAGTGTGAACTCTCCCTCAGGGTGTGAAAAGAGCTTTCCTCCCAGCAGTAATTCTCACGAATGAGAAATGCGTTCACACTTCTTATCTGATTTTGTAATTGCAGACCAACCCCACCTACTCAGTTCTCGCCCTCTCTGTTGTGAAATTTGCATTTCCAAGCAAATATACCAGAGGCCTAGAGTGATTCTTCCTTTGAAAATCAATGTATTTTAACTCCTCCAGCGAGTAGTACTGTGCCTGACAAATAGTCATCTGTCGAGAGCTAATTGATTCTGTGCCGAGCACTGCTCAAGGTGCTTGGATTGAGTTCATTAGAGGGAATCGATAGGAACCTTGCCTCGAAGGCGCTTAAGCACCTTTTGCCAAGCAAAGGACCAAGTGCATGGTAGACTGCGACAAGGTGAAAAGATAGCACGCGTGCAACATTTGAAACGACTGCTATCTTGTGTCTCCGGGACCTTTATATTCACCACCTTTATATTCACCACGCCTGCCACTTTCCAGATATGAGCTCTCCTGACCAAGCACCTTTAGACTGCGTTACCAGATTGTGATTCCAGTCAGGGATGGAGTCGCTAGGGCCAGGATGTCCACCTCACTGAGGCCTGGAGCTAGCGGGACTAGTGAGTTCTTTATTCTAGGCAATCCGAGCCTCTAAAAAACAAAAATATATTGCTGTAGCTGCAAACGTATCTCCTTGTGAATACAACTTTTCAGGAGGAAGCTTGAAGTTTTGTAGTGAGGGAGTCAGGGAGGATGGGATGATAGGGCGCGAAAAGTCGCCTACTCTCTTCAGTGTCACCCTGATTAACTCACCTTATTCATCACCACTCACCATCCTAGTCTCACAACACTTATGTAAGCATCTTTAATGTATCCATTATATCATTAACTGGACTGTATGCTCATTGTGGGCCGGAAATTTGTCTGTTATATTATGTTCTCCTCTCCAAAAGTTTAGTACAGTGCTCTGCACACAGCTAGCACTCAGTATATAGGAATGACTGAATCTTAATATCTTTCTTCCTTTGATTCATTCTTTCTTTTGCTTTTATTCATCGTTTTTCTCTCTTTATTACTTCCTTCCTTCCCCCCTCCCTTATTTTCTTGATTCCTTGGGCTTTTCTCATCTACCTAATTTAGTCTTTGTTCTGCTTTTTCCTGAGCGTTCCACTTCAAAGGAATGTGGTACCTGGTTGTTTTTTTTTACTTCTCTAAGTGGTGATTCCTTGAATCTCATTACAGCCCTGGTTTCCTGAGGACATTCTTGGTTCGGATGTTTCTGTGGAACGTGGTTCTACACGATCCATGGTACTACTGTCTAGTTTCTTTCTCCTGGGCATGGTAGTCCCTATTCCCGACACACTGTACTGATCATATTCCTAGGGTGTACAGCACATGGAAAGGTAAAATTTATCACAGTAGGTAGGCACAGTCCCTACCAACAATCAGCTTAGTGTCTAAAGGGAAAATGCATTCGATTTTATTATGGTTTCTCTTAAATTATTATTCTGTTCCAGCCACTCTACTAACGTTGGGGTAGATACAAGCTGATTGGGTTGGACACAGTCCATGTCCCACAAGGTGTGAACAGTTTTAATCCCCGCTTTACTGGTGAGGTTGCTGAGACAAAAAACAATTTAAAATAATTTGCCCAAGGTACGAAAACCAACACATGGTGAAGTCGGAATTCCAACCCAGATCCTTTGCCTCCTGGGTCTGTTCCCTTCCTTTTTATCTTTCTCGTTTGCATGCTTGTTTGCTTGCCTGCTTGCTTGGAATCTTCAACAGATCTCGAATGACCTCCCAAGATTTCCATGTTTTGCCTGCTATAAAATCGAAATTCGCATACACAAAATTCTCATGTATGAGTTCCTGATGTTTAGAGTGATTTTTCCTGGAAAATGATATTGTATTCCCCCAGTGATCAGTACTGTGCTTGACCCATAGCAGTCAATGGATCACTAACTCTGAGGTGCACTCTGTTCAAGGTGCATTTGAGAATCCAATAGAGGTAGATGATATGAACCCTATAGTGATGAAGACCAGATCCAACTGTGTGCCATGCACGGGACCAGGTGAATGGGAAAGTACAACAGGGTGAGTAAATAGTATTCATTCAATAGTATTTATTGAGCGCTTACTATGTGCAGAGCACTGTACTAAGCGCTTGGAGTGTACAAATCGGAACAGATAGAGACAGTCCCTGCCCTCTGACGGGCTTACAGTCTAATCGGGGGAGACGGAGAGACGAGAACAATAGCAATAAAGAGAATCGAGGGGATGAACATCTCATTAAAACAATAGCAAATAAAGAGAATTAAGGCGATGTACATTTCATTAACAAAATCAGTCAATCAATCGTATTTATTGAGCGCTTCCTGTGCGCAGAGCACTGTACTAAACACTTGGGAGAGTACAATATAACAGTATAACAGACACATTCCCTGCCCAAAGTGAGCTTGCAGTCGAGAGGGGGAGACAGATATAAATGTAAATAAGAAATTACAGATATGGACCCGAGTGGTGTGGGGCTGGAATGGGGAACATGTGTCACGAGTGTTATCTGGTACCCTCGGGACCTTTAAATTCACACTGTCCCCAGCTTTCTGGATATGAGTTCTCCAGACCAGGCAACTTCTGTGAGAGGGTTGCCAGAATGTGATTCGTGCTGGGGATGGAGTTTGTGGGACGAGAATATCCACCGCAATGAATTATGAAGCGAGCTGGAATCAGGCTGGCTCCTCCAGGGCCTCGTGAAACTGCCTCATATTGGGAGGATACTATTCATTCATTCATTCAATAATATTTATTGAGCGCTTACTATGTGCAGAGCACTGTACTAAGCACTTGGAATGTACAAATCGGCAACAGAGACAGTCCCTGCCCTTTGACGGGCTTACAGTCTAATCGGGGGAGACAAGAAGACAAGAACAATGGCAATAAATAGAGTCAAGGGGAAGATCATCCCATAAAAACAATGGCAAATAAATAGAATCAGGGTGATGTACATCTCATTAAACAAAATAAACAAAATAAATAGGGTGATGAAGATATATGCAGTTGAGCGGATGAGTACGATGCTGAGGGGGTGGGACGGGAGAGGGGGAGGAGGCGAGGGAAAGGGGGAGAAGAGGGTTTAGGTGCAGCGAGGTGAAGGAGAGGGTAGAGGGAGCTGAGGGAAAAAGGGGGGAGCTCGGTCTGGGAAGGCCTCTTGGAGGAGGTGAGTTTTAAGTAGGGATTTGAAGAGGGGAAGAGAATTAGATTGAGGGAGGTCAGAAGGGAGGGCATGCCAGGACTGCGGGAGGACGTGGCCCAGGGGTCGACGGCGGGATAGGCGAGACCGAGGGACAGTGAGGAGGTGGGCGGCAGAGGAGCGGAGCGTGCGGGTTGGGCAGTAGAAAGAGAGAAGGGAGGAGAGGTATGAAGGGGCAAGGTGATGGAGAGCCTTGAAGTCTAGAGTGAGGAGTTTTTGTTTTGAGCGGAGGTTGATAGGCAATTGGAGGTGTTTAAGAAGGGGAGTGACATGCCCAGAACGTTTTTGCAGGAAGATGAGCGGGGCAGCGGAGTGAAGAATAGACTGGAGCGAGGCGAGAGAGGAGGAAGGGAAATCAGAGAGAAGGCTGACACAGTAGTCTAGCCGGGATATAACGAGAGCCTGTAGCAGTAAGGTAGCCGTTTGGGTGG
>NW_024396784.1:0-59877 GCF_004115215.2 Ornithorhynchus anatinus | reverse complement strand
CATGTTATTAAGAGGGGAGAGTGTTCGCTTTAGCAGCACAGGAAGCGGAGATGGGTTGAGAGAAGAGGGGAGAGGCTTCTCGAGGGACATGGCTGCACAGCAAGAGGATGAGGAAGCAGAGCATTGACAGGAGCGGCGGAGGGATGTGGAGATTTGGCCCAGTTCATGCCTGATGTTTTCTATTTCGCCAAAAATATTTTGGAGAGAGTGGGTGGGGGGCTTCAGAAGAGGGTAAAAGGTTTTGGAAAAGGGTTTGGCCAGTCATGTACATGAGGATCAGCCGAGGGGAGTTTCGTGGAATATGAATTCCAAGCACTGAGGTCTCCAGCTTCGGCGGGAGTGAGAGTGTGTGGTGGAATGAGGTCAGCCCGTGGAGGCTGGGTGGTGCCTGTCAGCCGCTGTGGTCCCGCCACGTGGAGGCCAGAGCTGAGGAAGCTGACGCTGAGAAAGAGGAGAGGATGTAGGGAGAGGCCAGCAGCGTTCTCCCCGGGCAGCTGGCCTCTTTTTGTAACATGCTCCAATTTGCAAAGGATTCTGGATCCTCCATCCCCTTCTGGGAGAGGAGGGGTGAGCAGCGTGGCTGGTCCATGGTCCCTCTCTCCATCTTGGCCCACCTCCTCACCATGCTTCCTCTGCTCTCGTCCTGGGGCCTCAGGTGGAAATCCCGTCCTCAGGCTCACCTTGTCCAGCTCATACTTCCTCACCTGCTCCCAACTCTGCCCTCTCTTCTGCTCAGCGTCATGGCTTCTGTGCTCTCCCTTGCTCACTGCCACATCCGTTCTCACTGCCACAGCCAGTTACCCCAGAACTTTAACTCGGTCGTGAAAGCCCCAAAGTCCTGACCTCCTCCTCCCGGTGACCTCGCCAGCTACTCTCTTGACAAAATGGACTTTGTTGGCGTGAGGTCCCCAGAGCGTCTCCCTCATCTCCCCTCCCTGCCCGCCGCTTCCCCTCTCTCTCATCCTTCTCAGGCACCCCTTGACATGTCTCCCACCTGGTTGTGACATCTTCCCCCTGCACTGGTGCTGCTGACCCTCTCCCTTCTCACCATCTAAGCCTGGGGTCAGGGGACACATAACACAACTCAAAAGTCAGGTGTATCCCCCTCTGGCAGAGTTCAGGGAGAGAGTGGCCACCAGTTAGCCAAGTCATCTCTGGAGCCTCTATATACACATATATGTGTGTCTGTACACCTATCCATTTATATATATATAAATATACAATATATATAATGGTACTTGTTAAGCACTTAGAAGCACAAATGCCAAACACTGATCTAAGTGCCGGGGTAGATAAAAGTTAATCAGGTTGGACATAGTACCTGTCCTACCTGGATCTCACAGTCTCGGAAGGAGGGAGTAGGATTTAGTCCCCATTTTACAGATGAGCTCACTGAGGTACAGAAAAGTCAGTCAATTGTGTTTAGTGAGCGCTTACTCTGTGCAGAGCAATGAGAGTGAAATAGAACAGTATAACAGACACATTCCCTACCCACCAGAGTTTACAGTCTAGTGGGGGAGACGAACATTAATAGAAATGAATGACAGATATGTACATAAGTGCTGTAGGGCCGGGGCGGGGGGGGGGGGGTGAATAAAGGGAGTGAGTCAGGGTGACTCAGAAGGGAGTGGAAGAAAAGGAAAAGAGGTCTTGGGGAAGGCCTCTTGGAAGCTGTGTACTGTACATTAGGCTTTGAAGGTTGGGGAGAGTCACAATGTTTTTTGGACAGGAGAGAGGGTGTTCCAGGCCATAAGCAGGACATGGGTGAAGGTTGGTGGCGAGATAGATGAGATGGAAATACAGTGAGAAGGTTGGCATTAGAAGAGCGAAGTGTGTGGTTTGAGTCAGAGAGAGTAGCGAGGTGAGGTAGGAGGGGTAGAGAAGTGAAGTGATTTACCCAAGGTGTGGCAGGTTCAGGTCAAAGGCGGGGCAAGAACCCAGGTCGTTCTGACTCCCGGGCCCGTGCTTTTTCCATTAGGCCACACCGCTTCTCTGGCCTGAGCAGGGTGGGCGGCCGCACTGCCGATGGAAATATTGTCGTTGGTCTGAAGTGGGGCGAGGCTGAAGGCAGGGAGGTCCGTGAGGAGGCTGATGCAGTACTCGAGACAGGATACGATTAGTGCTTGGACCAGTGTGGTAGCAGTTGGGAAAGGAAGAGACAGAGTCTAAAGAGATGCCGTGAAGGTAAAACTGACGGGATCTGTGGCAGACTGAACCCATGAGTTGAGGATAATGCCAAGTTTGCAGGCTTGAGACGGAGGGTGAGGGTGTTGTCTACAGTGATGGGAAAGTCAGTGAGGAGGAGAGGTCTGGGGATGGGAACGTGAGTTCAGTTTGGACATGTCACCTTTGAGGTGTCAGCAGGACATCCGGGTAGAGATGGCCTGAAAGCTGGAGGAAATGCGGGTCTGCAGAGGAGGGGAGAGGGCCGGGCTGGAGAAGTGGATTTGGGAATAATCTGCGTAGAGATGACAGCTGCAGCCGTGTGAGCAAATGACTTCTCCAAGGGTTCTAGTCCAGGCTGCCACTTACCCGCTGGGTGGTCTTGGGCAAGTTACTTGAATTGTCTGTGCCTCATTTTGCTCATTTGTAAAATGGGGATTAAATATCCATTCTCTCTCCATCTGAGGCTGTGAGCCCCGAGCGGGACAGGGACTGTGTCTGATGGGATTGTACTGTAACTACCCCCGGTGCTTAGCATACAGGAATTACTTAAAACAATGCCACAGCCATTAGTACAGTCGTGCAGGGTGAGGGTGTTAGGCGGCAGTCCTGCACAGCCTCCGCTCTGTCTCCAAACTTGCAGTTCCCTTGGAGCCTCCTCCGACCCGAATCTCCCCACAGAGAAGAAACACTACCAGGAGTGGTACATCAGCGACACACCGGACGGGGACCGGTCCTCCCCGGGCAGCGTCGAAAGCGGAGGGGCCCAAGGCGGTGGGCGGACTAGGAGGAGGAGAAGCAGGAGCCCCCCCACAGCTGGACTCGTGTAGAGGCTCTGCGGGCAGTCGCCAGTCCTCCGGGAGCGAGGTGGGCTCGGGGCAGCAGGTGTCCGGCGAGATGAGCGTGGACGGGCCCAGCTCCAGCAGCAACGGTGATGCCCTGGGGAGAGACGACGGGGTCCCCGACGGCCACAGTGAGTGGGTCGGGGCACCGTTGGGAAGGGGCTGCAGGCGGTGGCGAACTCCCCAGCCTGCCTCCCCACCTGACCCTTTCCTCTCTGCTGCAGAGTTGGGGCCGGTGTCGGATAAGCCTGGGGACACCGTCTGGGGATACCCCTGGGACTGGGGCCAGTGGGACGGGTCAGATGACGGGCTATCTGTGGACGGCCCTGCCTTTGGCTATCTGAACAACTGTGGTGGTGAGGAGGGTCCGGGCCCAGGGGGTGGAGTCGGGCATCGGGGATCTGGGGTGGAGAGAGAGACGGGCAAACAGACCTCCCGCCCAGATCTAATGTGAAAGGCTCCAGGGGAGGGTGGATTCGTTGTGCAGCATGATAGAGTGAAAAGAGCACAGACCTGGGAGTTAGAAGGTCATGGGTTCTAATCCCCACCCTGCCACTCGTCTGCTCCATGACTTAGGGCAAGTCACTTCACTTCTCTGAGAAGCAGCGTGGCTCAGTGGAAAGAGCACGGGCTTTGGAGTCAGGGCTCATGAGTTCGAATCCCACCTCTGCCACTTGTCGGCTGTGTGACTGTGGGCAAGTCACTTAACTTCTCTGTGCCTCAGTTCCCTCATCTGTAAAATGGGGATGAAGACTGTGAGCCCCACGTGGGACAACCTGATTCCCCTATGTCTACCCCAGCGCTTAGAACAGTGCTCGGCACGTAGTAAGTGCTTAACAAATACCAACATTATTATTCTCTGGGCCTCAGTTACCTCATCTGGAAAATGGGGATTGAGACTGTGAGTCTTACATGAGACAGGGACTTTGTCCAACCTCATTTGATAATAATAATAACGTTGGTATTTGTTATTTGGTATTTGCCGAGCACTGTTCTAAGATCTGGGGTAGATATAGGGTAATCAGGTTGTCCCACATGAGGTTCACAGTCTTAATCCCCATTTTACAGATGTGGTAACTGAGGCACCGCAAAATTAAGTGACTTGCCCAAAGTCACACCGCTGAGAGGTGGCGGAACCGGGATTAGAACCCATGACCTCTGAATCCTAAACCCGTACTTTTTCCACTGAGCCATGCTGCTTCTCTGCGTTTGCTTGTACCCACCACAGCACTTAGTACAGTGCCTGGCACATAGTAAGTGCTTAACAAATACCAAATGCCTGCCCCCTCTGCTTTCATTCATCCCCCTAGCTGCACAGGGACAGCTTCAGGGGAAAGTGGCCCAGTTGGTGAATTAGGCAGGGGCCAGTTGTACTGCCTGGTGGGTCACAGGGTCGGAAGGAAGAGCCAGAGCAGGCCCTGCGTTGCAGATGCAGGTCCTGCCCTGAGGTGGGAAGAAGAAGGTCCTGCCCCACATGGACTAGGGCAGATGCAGGCCCCAGACTGAGGTGGGTAGACTCTGGCCCTGCCCCTCGCAGAAGTGGGCAGTTGCAGACCTCGCTTGTAGTGCGTGGTCACAGGCCCCACCCCAAGTGAAGTCCGGTGGACACAGGTCCGGCCTGCAGGAGTTCCGGGTCTGGTTGGCACAGACCAGCCGTGTCCAGCAGAGGTCATTATGGAACCTCCGCCTCCAGCCGCCGCCAGCTTAGTGCTCCATCCTGTTGCCCCAGACCGGAGCTTGGTCACAAGCCCTGGGTGAGGGTCCTCTGTGCAGGTATGTGCTTGTGCTCTCATATCAAAGCAAACAATCAATCCATGGTAGTATCGAGCACTCACTGTTTGCAGAGCACTGAACTAAGCACATTTTTATGGTGTTTCTTAAGCACTTACTACGTCCCAGGCACCGTACTAAGCGCTGGAGTAGATACAAGCTACCCGGGGTGGGCCCAGTCCATGTCCCCCATGGGCCTTGCGGTCTTAATCCCCATTTTACGGTAGAGGTAACTGAGGCACAGAGAAGTGAAGTGAATTGCCCAAAGTCACTCAGCAGACTAGTGGTAGCGGTGGGATTAGAACCCAGGTCCTTCTGGCACCCAGTCCTGGGCTTGATCCACTAGGTCATGCTGCTTATTGAGCATTTATTCTGTGCAGAGCACTGTACTAAATCCTTGGGACAATATAATATAACAGATTTGGTAGTCACGATTCCTGTCTACATTTCTGCTTTCTAGATGGGAAGACAAACATTAAAATAAATGAATAAATCATTTATGGATATGTACATAGTGGATAGAGCATGGGTTTGGGAGTCAGGTCATGAATTCTAATCCTGGCTACTCCAACCTGTCTACTTTGTGACCTGGGGTAAGTCACTTCACTTCTTGAGGCCTCACTTTCTGCATCTGTAAAATGGGGATAGAGACTGTGAGCCCCACATAGGACGGGGACTATATCCAACCTGTTTTGCTTATATCCGCCCCAGCACTTAGCAAAGTGCTTGACATATAGTAAGTGCTTAACAAATACTGTATTATTATTATTAAGTGTGGTAAGGCTGAGGATGAATAATATTAATAGTAATAGAAATAATTTTTTAATTTGTTCAGCGCTTACTCTGTTCCACGAACTGTACTAAGCACTGGGATAGATCCAAGATAATCAGGTCCCACATAGGGCTCACATTTTAAGTAGGAAGTCTAAGTAGTCTAAGATGAGGGGGGGTGCCCAAAGGGTAGAGATCCAACAAGGCAGGAAGCACGTGGCCACCTAAAATTCCTGGCTTAGTGGCACTTGGACCAGCCCACTGGCCTCTCTGTTCGTGCCAGCCTCCGGCTCACTTGAGGGCATCTGAGTGCCGGAAACACGGACTCTTTCTGAGACTGGAGAAATCAGGAGTGCCCAGCCCCCACCGCACTCCTTGCAGTCTCCTGCCCCATTCTGGCCTCTGTGGGCCTCCATTCCAGCCAGCCCCATCCCTGGAGGGCGTGCTGGAGACATTCTCCCTTCCTCACCTCAGTTGCACTGGCAGCCTGCTCTCTCACCTCCCGTCCCCTAACAGTGAGCAAGGTTGGATCTTGCTTCAGGGGTAGCTGGGAGCAGCAGGGGTCAAGAGGGAGGACATGGGGCTTCCCCCGGCCCCCCTCCCAGCCTCCTGTCTCTCTCCACTCCAGTCCACACTTCACTCTGCTCTCTGGATCATTTTCCTACAAAAACGTTCAGCCCATATTTCCCCTCTCCTCAAAAACTACAGTGTTTGCCCATCCACCTCCAAATCAAACAAAAACTCTCCTCACCAATAGTTTTAAAGCACTCTGTCTCCTCGCCCCCTTCTACTTCACCTCACTACTCTCATACTACAACCAGCACACACACTTTGCTCCTCTAATGCTAACCTCACTGTGCCTCGATCTCGTTTATCTCGCTGCCGACCCCTCACCCACATCCTGCTTCTGGCCTGGAATGCCCTCCTTTCTCAAATCTGACAGACAATGACTCTCCCCACTTATGAAGTCTTATTGAAAGCACATCTCCTCCAAGAGACCTTCCCTTTCCTCTTTTCCCACTTTTCCCACAGATTAAGCCCCTTTCCTCTTTTCCCACTGCCTTCTGTGTTGCCCTGACTTGCTCCCTTTATTCATCCCCCATCCCACAGCACTTATGTACTTATCTGTCATTTGTTTTATGTTAATGTCAGCCTTCCCCTCTAAATTGTAAGCTCCTTGTGGGCAGGGAATGTGTCTGTTAATTGTTATAGTGTACTCTCCCAAGGACTTGGTACAGTGCTCTGCACGCAGCAAGCACTCAAAAAATACAATTGAATGAGTGAATGAATTACCAATGGCCAAAAGGCTACCCGGCCTCCCCGTCCCCCTCTCCCCACTGCATTCTGACCTCCACGCCATGAGGGGAGGGAGGGAAGGGGACTCTGTAGGGCCGAAGCATGGATGGAGCAGGTGCCTGATCCTGGGGTGGGAGGATGGAGGGACACTGCCCGGGCAAGTGCCCAGGTCGATGCCCGGGTTAGCCCATTCTTGAAACTGGTATTCCCCTTTTCTGACCCCATCTCCCTGCAGGCCCACTGCAGGACGCCATCGCTGTGGTTCAGATCACGCTGCTGAAAACCATGGGACAGAGTGCAGATGCTCTCCATCAGGTAGGATGGCCCGCCCGGGCAGGTGGGCTTCAGAGCGGCCCTGCCGGGAACCGGGCAGATACAGTTGGCATCACACGTAGCATAGCCTAGTGATGACCTACCCATCACTAGGAGAAGCAGTGTGCCCTAGTGGATAGAGCACAGGCCTGGGAGTTAGAGGGACCTGGGATCTTATCCTGGCTCTGCCACTTGTCTGCTGGGTGACCTTGGGGAAATCATTTTACTTCTCTGGGCTTCAGTTCCCTCATCTGTAAAATGGGGATTAAGACTGTGAGGCCCACATGGGATAACTTGATTACCTTATATTTACCCCAGTGCTTAGAACAGTGCTTGACACATAGTAAGCACTTAACAAATACCATTATTATTATTATCATAGTTACGATTATCATTATTACTTTCATTATTATAACCACTACCTTGCTGAGGTCTGCCCAGGACCAGAACTCAGAGCCTTTTTCCGAGGGGGAGATTCCAGGCCTTCCTCTCACTCCAGACATCTTGGGTTCCCCTCCTAGCCCCCTCTAAACAGAGGTGGCACTCCTGAGCTGGCCCAGAGGACGGTTTGGTGCCAGAGCCGGAGGCATCCTGGGCCTCTGTGAAGGGGGCAGGGGATGGATTAGATTGCTGGAAACCA
The DNA here is from genome assembly GCF_004115215.2 of Ornithorhynchus anatinus. Classification (NCBI taxonomy): domain Eukaryota; kingdom Metazoa; phylum Chordata; class Mammalia; order Monotremata; family Ornithorhynchidae; genus Ornithorhynchus; species Ornithorhynchus anatinus. The sequence continues at coordinate 52,083 of NW_024396784.1, read as the reverse complement.
GGCTGTTCGAGCCCTGATGTTTGGTCACCCATGCCAGCCAACCTGTCTAGATGCAGATGGCAGAGCAGTCTGCAGGGCAGGGGCAGGGAATGGGATGGGACAGAGCGGAAAAGCAGCTGACCGGAGGCTGGGGCAGTGAGCCGGTCAATTCTACTGGGAGCCTGTCCTCAGAGGACCCCAGAGCTGATGGACGGGCTGGGCTGGGGGACGCCGTAGTCCAGAGGGCCGGCCTTACTCGACTTCTGCCCCATCCTGCCCCCCTGCAGATCACCGCGGGAGGCTGCCGGGACTCCCACAGCCGCAGTTTGGATGACGTCCATCTTGGCCGGTGCCAGGGCCAACTCTCGCCCCCGGGCCCCACCCTGGGCTCCCCCGCCTTCCACAGCTACACCTTCGGCTATGTTCCAGAGGGCAAAGCGCTGGCCTCCAGCCCTGCCCACCAGCTGGCGGGGGGTGGGACCCAGGGGGACCTGTACAGGAGTAGGTCTGGCCAATGCATATCCCTGAGCCTCCTGGGGGATGACGGAATTTGCCATGTAGGCAGGGAGGTGCTGGGGCCACCTCCTACTCTGTGCTGGCATCCCTCTCCCTTCTTCCTCTCTGCCCCATAGTGATCCCACCAGGGCCCGGACGGACCCTACCCCATCTCCGGCCCGGTCACCCGCCTCCAGTCACTTTGGTGTGTGACACGGCCGGCGGGCCATTCCAGGGAGTTTGGTGGCCGGCAGGTTCATGTTTGGGTGTCACCTGTCACATCTGAGTGGGATGGAAGGACCCCATTATCCCAGACGCGCTTAACTGCTGCCTGAGTTTCTGCATCTTCTGCTGGGATAACCAGCTGGTTTCCGGCTGCTGAGCTGGATATGGGGAAGAATCCCAGAAATCCCTTCCAGCTGCACCTTTTGAGAAGGTGGTGTGGTGTGTTGGGGTGATGATGCGGGTTGGTGTGGGGGGGGGGCAGATTGGTGCTCGATATTGAACTCTCCCCTGCCTCTCCATCAAGAACTCTAGGCCCATCCTGCCTTTTTTGGAGGGGGTGGAGTTGCCCTTTTTATGTGACATGCCCAGTTCTGCCATTCTGGAACAGGGGGTCATAGGGTCCCATTCCTAGCAGTATATCTTCAGAATCTGGGGCTCGGGGGGCCAGCTGAGATGCCCCCTCGGTCCTGATAGCAGAGTGGTCTCCGGGGAGACACCAGAGTTCCTTCTGGGCAGAGGAATTGGCTCTACTACCCTCCTTCCTCCAGGCTATTGACTTCTCCTCCCTCTTGGGACCCAGTGTTCCCTTTTCCAGTTGTTCCTAGGGCTGCCCAGGTATTGGGTTCCTGGTCTCGAACATTGCTGGCGGGCCAGTGTGGGGGGAGTACCTCCTTGCTTTCCTCCCCACCCCAGGATGATGCCCTGGCCCACTAGGGCTGCCGAGAAAGCCAGCATAGTATGGGTGGGGCTGTGCTCTAGGGGTCTGGTGTTGCAGGGAGGGATGAGGAGAGAGGCTTCAGTCACCATCCCCATGTGATTCCCAGGACACCTTGGATGCAGAGGGGGAAGGGATGGACTCTGTCCTTGTGGACCCCTGCCGCTCCCTGCCCCAAGCAACCGACTTTCTGCTTGCGAGAGTGCCTGAGTCCCACTCTAGAAAGTCTTGGCTCCTGCCCATAGTTACAAGCCCACACCTCATCCTCAATGACCAGAGACGGGCAGGGGCAACGCTGCCCAGGACTTTCCCCCTTTGCCCACTCCCTTGGCCATTTTCTACGGAATTATTTGAGCACCTCCTCCTCCCCCGAGAAGAGCCCACGGACCCCAAACAGACTACCTTGCTTGCCAAAATGGCCACCAGCCCCCAGACCACCCTCACAGTCTTCCTGGATCAGGCTGGTAGGGTGGAGGGGCCAGCTGCCACCCTGATATTTGAATTCCCATCCCCTTGGGAATGGTGGTCCAGGCTGGGGCCTCAGCGGTCCACGGTCTCTCCCTCATCCTCTAGTCGAAAGGTCACGTGCAGAGCCTGAAGCTACTGGTGACGGCTTAGGTCAAACCTTGGCTTCGGCCAAAGGCTAGTGAAAGCCATCCCTCCCCCAGGCCAGCCGGCTCTCTTAACGGAGTGGTCTCGGGTGCTTGCTTGTGGAAAGGAGGAGGAGGGCTCCGGCCAGGTAAGGCCGTGACACCTGGGACCTTTTAGCTTCTGACATTTGCCTCAGCCCACAGGGCCGGCGACACCACGAGTTGTAAGTGCCATCCGGTTTCCCCAGGCTCTCTTCTCCAGCCACAGACTGAAGAGGAACTGGGCTCTGGCACTGGCAGGCCCAGAGGGGCCTAGGATGACTCCTCCCCCCCTCCCCCCCAGCCCCAGAAGGCCAACGAGCTGCTTTGGGGCTAAGGTGGGCCCTGGGTTGGCTTGGTGGGGATTTCATTCCTAAAAGAGCAGTTGGGAGCAGGAAAAAATCTTTGCTGCTACCTTTCTTTTGAAGGGTCCCATTTTCAGGGCCGGGGCGATCCCAGATGTCTGGTGAAATGGTCTCTGTGCTGGACACAAAGACTCCATCTCAGGGACTGTGGGGGTTTGGTTGGGGGTGGGAGGGGTTTTGTGGGTCTGTGTCTCCTCCCCCTTGGGCCAGCACCGGACCCAGTCAGACTGTGCAGCGAGCTCGTCTCTGCCGGATAAGACTGCCGAACTACTCTATCTTTGCCCAAATCAACCTCCTCTTCAAGTTGGAAAGTATAAAGACCGCATCGCTGTAAAACCATTATCATACCTACCTTTGAATCTCTGCAGGTTGATCAGGGGTGTACATGCTGAATTTTGTGCCAAGAGGTTCCTCTTTTTCCTAGAACATATCGGTTTGGAGGAACAGGCCAACAACAGGCCGCGGGGTTCCCTAGTGTCATTTCCCCTCTGAAGGACGTTCCTTTCTGTGAAAAGCAAGCTGCGAAAGGATCTGCGTGCCAATAAAGAAGCTGCAAACAGCCTTTTTAGTCTGGTGACTCGTTTGCTGAACGTGGTGATAAAAACTGTGGTATTTGTTCAACGCTTATTATGTGCCAGGCACTGTACTGAGCACTGAGGTGGATACAAGCAAATTGGGTTTGACACAGTCCCTGTCTCACATGGGGCTCACAGTCTCAACCCCCATTTTACAGATGAGGGAACTGAGGCCCAATTAAGTGACTTGTCCAAAGTCACACCGCAGACAAGTGGCGGAGCCGGAATTAGAACCCGTGACCTTCTGACTCCCAGGCATGTGCTCTATCCACTAGGCCGTGCCATTTCTGCGGAAGGAAGGGGGATGAGACAGCTGGCAGTGGGGATGGAGAAGGCACAGAGGTCACTGGTGGGATACCAGAGGTAAGAGACAGGGTTATCTGATGCTTTTGTCTTGGTCTCCCCAAAGGTTCAGTTGCTGAAAACATTGGGTACAAGACCAGCTTGATTGGGATGAAAACAAGAACAGTAGCAGCCTCCACAAGACCTGGGGAAGGTCATAGCAGTTTCTGCTGGAGCCGTCGCTGTGACTGCGGTGGTGACTGGGCTCTTAGCCACCAAGAGCCAGAAATTCTGCTCCTCTTGCCGAGGTACCCTCCTGATCTGGGACCTCATCTTTTAGGTGGCCTCAGTGTTTTGTTTCATCTCTCCTTACATGTCTGTCATAACTTCCCTCTCTCTGTTTCTATTTTTAGATAGTGAGTCCCCTGTGGGACAGGAACAGGGTTTAATTCCCACTTGTGTATTCTTTCCCAGCATTTGGTAGAGTGCTCTGCACTCAGTAAGCATTTAATAGCATTCCTACTGGGACTCTAAGTGATTAGACTGTGGCAGACGAGGATAAAATCAGGAGCCAGAGCACTTCCAAAACCACAGAAAATGTACAAGCTGAGAGGTGGGGAGAGGCCATGGGTGGTGAAAAGTTCACAACAGTTGGGCAGAGGAGGAGACGAGGAATGGCTGCCTCGGTGACTGATGGTGTCAACCCTGGGCCGGGATCCGACCAAGCCGCATCTCCCTGCCCCTCACATGATCAGTTGCTCGTATTTAGTGAGCATTTGCTGTAGGCAGAGCACTGTGATAGTAATAATTATGCTATTGGTTTAGTGCTTGGTTATGCTATGTGTCAAGCACTATACTAAGCACTAGGGTGGATGCAAGTTGGTTGGGTTGGACACAGTCTCTGTCTCATGTGGGGCTCACAATCTCAAGAGGGAGAGCGAGAGCCGGGGGGGGGGGGGGGCAGGGAGAGCACGGTGGGTCACTCTGACGGGCCCGTCCACCTGCGGATCCCCTCCAGAGCTGGAGGAGGTCCAGGCCCTGAGTCCCATAGCTTCAGTTGGTCACCCCTCCTCTCAACCCTGACCTGGAGGGACCCAGGCGCCCCCCGCGAGAAGCCAGGCGCCAAGCATGTGGCCGCCATCTTCAGCCATCTGCTTATTCCTCACGTTGTTGATGCTTTCTCTGTCAAGTCCTGATTATTATCCTGATGCTTGTTATGAGCTTTTTATATGTCCAGCACTATTCTAAGCACTGGGGTAGTTAATCCCGTTGGACACTGTCCCTGTCCTGCACTGGACTTGGTCTAAGTGATGATGATAATAACAACGATAAAGGTATTTGTTAAGCACTATGTGCAAAGCATTCTGCTAAGCACTGGGGAAGAGAGAAAATGATCAGATAAGATAATCAGATAAGAGAGCAGCTTGGCCTGGTGGCAAGAGCACGGACTTGGGAGTCAGAGGTTGTGGGTTCCAATCCCAGCTCTGCCACTTCTTTGCTGTGTGACCTTGGGCAAATCAATTAATCTCTCTGTTCCTCAGTTACCTCATCTGTAAAATGGGGATTAAGACTGTGAGCCGCCTGTGGGGCAGCCCGATGACCTTATATCTACCCCAGTGCTTAGAACAGTGCTTGGCACATAGTAAATGCTTAACAAATACTATAATTATAATTATTATGATTATCATCTGATAATTCCAACCCAATTATCTTGTACCCACCCCAGCGCTTAGAAGAGTGCCTGGTACACAGTAAGCGCTTGAGAAATACCGTATTTATTATTATTATTGCTAGATGAGAAGTAGAGCACAGGTCTGGGGCTCAGGTCTGGGAGTCAGAAGGATCTGGATTCTAATCTCTGCCTCTTGTCTGCTGTGTTACTCTGGGTGAGTCACTTCATTTCTCTAGGTCTCAGTTACCTCCTCTGTAAAATAGGGATTAAGATTGTGAGCCCCATGCAGGACAGGTACATGCGGGACAACCTGATAAGCTTGTATCTACCCCAGTGTCTGGCACATAGTAAGCACTTCACAAATACCATTAAAAAATATGGTTCCTGTCACACATGGAACTCATGCTTAACTTCTCTGTGCCTAAGTTACCTCCTTTGTAAAATGGGAATGAAGCCTGTGAGCCCCACATGGGACAACCTGATCTATCCCAGCACTTTGAACAGTGCTTGGCACCTAGTAAGCGCTTAAAGAAGCGCTTAAAGGGTTGCTTAGAGAAGCAGCGTGGCTCAGTGGAAAGAGCACGGGCTTTGGAGTCAGAGGTCATGAGTTCGAATCCCAGCTCTGCCACTTGTCAGCTGTGTGACTGTGGGCAAGTCACTTAACTTCTCTGGGCCTCAGTTACCTCATCTGTAAAATGGGGATTAAGACTGTGAGCCCCATGTGGGACAACCTGATTTCCCCATGTCTCCCCCAGCGCTTAGAACAGTGCTCTGCACATAGTAAGCGCTTAACAAATACCAACATTATTATTATTAAATGCCATTACTATTATTATCATTATTATTATTATTAAAGGGGAGGGAGAAGAGGAATTTTGTCCCCATTTTCCAGATGAGGAAATTGACACAGATGGTAAGTGACTTGCCCACTAGCATAGCAGACAAGTGGCAGGGGCAGGATTAGAATCGGGCCTCCTGACTCCCAATCCCGGCTCTCGCCATAAAGCACACTAAGTCAGGTATGAAGTTCTGGGGGAAGGGAGGAGGACATTGGCTCAGATGTCCCTGGGTGGCCTCTCCCCCCGGGGGCTCACACTGTCTAGCGGAGGGTGGGCAGAGGACGGAGGGTGGGCAGAGGATGCGACGGGAATGAGTCACTGGGCAGTCACAGCCTCCACAGCCCTGCAGGGAGGGTCTGTGTTATTATGCCTAGGCATGGAGAAGCAGCGTGATTTAGCGGAAAGAGTCCGGGGTTGGGAAACAGAGGGCATGGGTTCTAATCCCGCTTCTGCCACTTGTCAGCTGTGTGACTTTGGGCAAGTCACTTTACTTCTCTGGGCCTCAGTTCCCTCATCTGTAAAATGGGGATGAAGTCTGTGAGCCCTACGTGGGATACCCTAATTACCTTGTACTACCCCAGTGCTTAGAACAGTGCTTTGCACATAGTAAGCGCTTAACAAATGTCATTATTATTATGGGTAAGTTGTGTGGCGGCGATTGCAGGCTCCGGACTGCCCCGCTTGTGACCCCGGCCGCTCGGAGCCAGCAGCAGCACTGTGGCTGCGGGCGGGACCTGCTCAATGTGTGTGTGCTCAACCGCAGCTGCTCGCTGACCTGCGGAAATCACTCTGCCACCGCTTGGGTCACGACACCAGGGCCTCAGGAGGGGACACGGCACGCAGGGCCAGGCCCAGAGCCTCAGGGGGAGACCCAGCGAGCAGGCCCGGGGCCTCAGATGGCAAAACCCACATCCTTTCCTTTTGTCCTGTGTTAAGCTGTTCGGGGTTTATTTACAGCAGGCCACCTTTTTCAGAGTGCAGCCGGTGAACAGTTATCGCAGCTGGGTCTGGGGGCGAGGGGACCGGGGAGACCCTTCATTTCCTTCCCATCCGTGAGGTCCCCGTCCTGGGCACGTTTTGGATCCACTTGTCCGCAGGCAGCCCAGCGTGGTGAAAAGTCAGTGGTTGCGTAAGGAGGACAGGACAGGGCCGCTCGTCAGCTGTTCCAAACGCTGTTGGCAGGTTCTCTACTCCAGGGCATCATTACTGCCTTCTCCGGTTTCTGCCCTTCGGTGGGAGGTTGGAACAGGCGATGAGCAAACGTCCAGTAATGCAACGTCCATCCCTGGGGCAGGGGGAGTGTGCATCCCCTAGGCTGAATCACTAGTGCGACAATGGCTCATGATAATAATAATAATTACCATATTTTTCAGCATTTGCTATGTGCCAGGCTCTGCTCTAAGCCCTAGAGTAGATGATGGGGTTGGACACAGTCTGTGTCTCACGTGGGGCTCACATTCTTAATCCCCATTTTAATCTTAATAATAATGGTACTTAATAAGCTCCCCTCTCAGGGTGGCACCTGGAGAGTGTCCAGTACTCTACCAGTCTCGACTCTGGGAGGGAGAGTCGAGCAGAGGCTTGTCCGTTCCATTCCATTCCTAGCTTGGGCAGTGATCAGCGTGTGGAAAATGATCTGCTACAAGACCAAACTCTCCTGTGCTGGGCGGTAGCAGCGTGGGAGAGAGTCGAGGGCGGAGACTCAAGTTTACTGCGCGGAAGATAGCAATGACAAACCGCTTCCAGATTTTCACCAAGAAAACTCTGGGGATACACTAACAGAGCGAATGCCGATGGAGGCAGGATGCTCTGGGACAGATGAGGCCACGGTGTCGCGGAGGCTAGGAGACCACTCGACAGCATAAGACAAAACTTCTCCCATAGGAGGGAGAACAAGTAATTCCAGTTTTCCAGTTGAGGAAATGGAAGCCCAGAGAACCTTACTGCTACGGGCTCTCGTTATATCCCGGCTAGACTACTGTGTCAGCCTTCTCTCTGACCTCCCTTCCTCCTCTCTCACCCCGCTCCGGTCTATTCTTCACTCCGCTGCCCGGCTCATCTTCCTGCAGAAACGATCTGGCAATGTCACTCCCCTTCTTAAACAACTCCAGTGGTTGCCTATCGACCTCCGCTCCAAACAAAAACTCCTCACTCTAGGCTTCAAGGCTCTCCATCACCTTGCCCCTTCCTACCTCTCCTCCCTTCTCTCTTTCTACCGCCCACCCCGCACACTCCGCTCCTCTGCCGCCCACCTCCTCACCGTCCCTCGGTCTCACCTATGTCGCCGTCGACCCCTGGGCCACGTCCTCCCGCGGTCCTGGAACGCCCGCCTTCCTCACCTCCGCCAAACTGATTCTCTTCCCCTCTTCAAAACCCTACTTAAAACTCACCTCCTCCAAGAGGCCTTCCCAGACTGAGCTCCTCTTCTCCCTCTACTCCCTCTACCACCCCCTGTTCACCTCTCTGCAGCTAAACCCTCTTTTCCCCCTTTCCCTCTGCTCCTCCCCCTCCCCCTTCCCATCCCCTCAGCACTGTACTCGTCCGCTCAACTGTATATATTTCCATTACCCTATTTATTTTGTTAATGAAATGTACATCGCCTTGATTCTATTTAGTCGCCATTGTTTTTACGAGATGTTCTTCCCCTCGACTCTATTTATTGCCATTGTTCTCGTCTGTCGGTCTCCCCCGATTAGACCGTAAGCCCGTCAAACGGCAGGGACTGTCTCTATCTGTTGCCGACTTGTTCATTCCAAGCGCTTAGTACAGTGCTCTGCACATAGTAAGCGCTCAATAAATACTATTGAATGAATGAATGAAGTGACTTTCCCAGGTCACCCAGCAAGCAATTGGCAGAGCCGAGACTTGAACCCAGCTCCTTCTGAGTCCTAGACCCGAGCTCTGTCCGCTAAGCCATGCTGCTTCTCTTTATTGGAGGCAAGCTTACCTTCCCTCTCCCCTACTGTCTCCCACACCCCAAAGAGAGAGGGATGATGGCAAGAGGGGCATTTCACCCAGATTTCAGAGAATTTCAATCCTGTGCCAATGTCTTCAGTGGTCTCGGGGAGGGATAGAAGGACCTGAACCAGTAAATAATTCCACTAACTGAGGTCAAAAAATTCAATTACCTGGACTTGGAAGGTAAAAAGTTTTTTTTCTGCCCTTTGTTGTGAAGAAATTGCTAGGGTAGACCTGATCTAAAAGCTTCGCATGTTAGATTCCCCAACACATTCCCCATTTATCTTGTACCTCATCACTGGCCTTAGTATCTGCAATTTGTGGTTAGGTTGCTATTTCTTCCAAGTGGCTAAACTCATTCCATAAAAAGTAGCTTTTGTTCAGCTGGGAGCATTTGGTCCAGGAGCCAGGTAAAAGAGCTAAGGGATCCTAGCATTCAACTGAAACCAATTCAGGAATTTCCAAAAAGATAATCTATCTTTCCGTGGTCAGTCACAGCTCAAGTCCATGAACATGCCTTACCTGTCACTAATCAGTCTGTCAGTCAATGGTATTTATTGTCTGCTGTGTGACCTCGGGCAAGTCTCTTAGCTTCTCTGTGCTTCTGTTTCCTCATCTGGAAAATGTGGATTCACATTCACATTCAATCCCTGTTCTCCCTTCTACCTAAGCTGTGTGCCCTGTGTGGACTGTGTCCAACCTGATCCTCCTGTATCTGCCCCAGAGCTTGACACACAGTTGATTTCAACACCAGGCCTTTCATCGTTGTACCTGTTTAGAGCTTTGTGTGTACCCTAGTTGAAAGCACAGACTAGCCAGGTTCCGTAGGGAATTAGCTCCGTATGGGCGGGGAATATGTTCATTTATTGTTGCATTGTATTCTCCCAAGTGCTTAGTACAGTGCTCTGCACTCACTAAACACTCAGTAAATATAATTGAATGAATGAATGGATGTTTAGCACTAGTCCCCACTCCCGGGTTTTCCCTCCCAGTCACACCCCAACCCTGCTGGGACCACCTAGATGCAGTGTGGCCCAGTGGATAGAGCCCGGGCCTAGGAGTCGGAAGGACCCGGGTTCTAATTCCACCTCTACCGGTCATCTACTTGGAGATCTTGGCTAAGTCACTTGACTCCTCTAGGCCTCAGTTACCTGATCTGGAAAATGAGGATTAAGACTGAGCCCCATGTGGGACAGATACCGTGTCCAACCTGATTAGCTTGTATCTCCCCACAGTGCTTAGAATAATGCTTGGTGCAGAGTAAGTGTTTTACAAATGTCATCATTGCTGTCGTTATCAGTATGTGTGTCCTCTGGCAGACAGCAGCAGTTGTGCGACCTTTACCCCGGTAACAGTGGGTGTCCTCCAGCCACCATTTTCTGTCTGGAGCCTGAGACCCCTTGCAGGCCACTGGGCGACATCACTGGGGCTCCCTTAGGGATGGTAGATGCCCCTGAGCTCCCGTCCCCTCTAGTCTCAGTCCACCCACCCTCTCACCCTCTCCCCTCAGCCAAGATCCCCAGGTCTTGCCCATTTTATGGCCTTCGGTCCAGTTCTCGGCCAGTCCGTCCCCTGACAAATACCATTAATGCACTGGACACCGTTTACACCCGTTTTTAATTTTCAAATCCCAGGATCCAGAATAGGGTCCCCAATTTACAATTGGGACGAGACAGGGAAAGTGGAACGGGTCTGAAACTTGGGCATAGTCCACCTCCATGTGCCTGCTTGCCCAGGTCTCCAGGAGTTGCCAATTAAGAATGAAAGCAACCCAGATGGCAACTTGCTGTCTCATTAGCCCTTAGAGGGCAGAGATTGTATCTGTTCACTCTCGTGAGCTCTTCCAGTTTTCTTAATACAATGCTTAATACACAGTAAGTGCTTAATAAATAACAATAATAATAATAATGTTGGTATTTGTTAAGCACTTACTATTTGCCGAGCACTGTTCTAAGCACTGGGGTAGATACAGAGTAATCAGGTTGTCCCACGTGAGGCTCACAGTCTTAATCCCCATTTTACAGATGAGGTAACTGAGGCACCGAGAAGTTAAGTGACTTGCCCACAGTCACACAGCTGACAGGTTGTGGAGTAGGGATTTGAACCCATGACCCCTGACTCCCAAGCCCGTGCTCTTTCCCCTGAGCTATGCTGCTTCTCTAAATACTGTTGACTGACTGACTGACTGTTGGAGTGAAACCTGTCTCTTATATTAATAATAATAATAATAGTTGTGGTATTTGTTAAGCATTTATTATGTGCCAAGTACTGTTCCAAGCACTGGGGTAGATACAAGCTAATGAGGCTGGACACAGAGTCTGCCCCACCTGGAGCTCAGAGTCTCAATCACCATTTTACAGATGAGGTACCTGAGGTACAGAGAAGTGAAGTGACTTGCCCAAGGTCACACAGCAGAGATGTGGCCCCTTGTTCCATCCTCTGCACCCTAAAACTGGAAACCTGTTCTAATATAAGTTCATTCATTCATTCAGTCGTATTTATTGAGCGCTTACTGTGTGCTGAGCATTCTACTAAGCACTTGGAGTGTACAGTTTGGCAACAGAGACAATCCCTGTCCACCAAAGGGCTCACAGTCTAAAAGGAGGAGACAGACAACAAGACAAAACAAGTAGTCAGGCATCAATACCATCAAGATAAATAGAATCATAGATATATACCCATCATTAAGAAAATAAATAGAGTAATAAATACTATATACAAATATGCACAAGTGCTGTGGAGAGGGGAAGGGGGAAGAGCAGAGGAGAGGGAGTAGGGGGAATGGGGAGGGGAGGAGGAGCAGAGGGAAAGGGAGGGCTCAGTCAAGGATGGCCTCCTGGAGGAGGTGAGCTCTCAGTAGGGCCTGGAAGTCCTGAAGTCCTCAGTAAGTCCTGAGGGGCCTTGCGTGGCATGTCCCAACCCCAGGCATTCTGGGAGGGGACACCCGAGAACCCCACGCCAGACCTGCTGTGTCACCTCGGGTGAGTCCCAGGCCCGAGAAAAGGTGGCCAGTAGAATGGCCGTTTGCCCGATCTGACCCTTCACCTAATCCAATTCTCGGCCAATACAGTACGGGTCAGTATCCAACACCTTCCTGCCCACCATTTGTATTTTCCACGCCCAGCCTCCCTCCGCTCACGTACTCCCACTACCGAGTTCCACGGCTCGGAAGCCGTGCCTGTGCTTCCGGGGAGAAAGAACCAAGGATCGGGAGGACTTCCGAGAAGCAGCGTGACCTTCTGGAAAGAGCCCGGGACAAGGAGTCAAAGGACCTGAGTTCCAATCCCGGCTCCGCCAAACGCCAGCTTGGACAAGTGGCTGTGTACTTCTCTGGGCCTCAGTTCTCCTGCTTAGACTGTGAGCCCCATAAGGGACAGGGATTGGGTCTGACCTAATTCACATGTATCTGACTGAGTGCTGAGAATGGTGTTGAACACATAGGAAGCGCTTAACAGATGGCATTAAAAAAGTGTTGCGTGAGACTTGTGACATCCCAGGAACCAGTGCTTAGTACAGGGCTGGGCACAGAGCAAGTGCTTACCAAATACCATTATTATTATCTGTCCAAGATCTGCAAGGGAAATCAGTGGCCACCCAGTGACTGTCCTTAAAGCTGACTCACCCTTCCTTCCTGTCTCTGCTCCCGCTTCTCTCCAGCCCCCATGCCTGTGTTTTCCCTCCACTCTCCCCAGGCTTCTGCAGGAAAAGCCCCCCAAAGCTGGCCTCCTCTACCAACTTCTTACACCAACAGTCCTTCCTCGGGAAGCTGAGTGGGACAGGAGCAGTGCAGCCTAGTGAAAAGGGCCCAGGCCTGGGAGTCAGAGGACCTGGGTTCCAACCCTGGGTCTGCTCCCCATCTGCTGCGTGACCATGGACGAGTGGCTTCACTTCTCTGGGCCTCAGTCACCTCATCTGTATCAAGGGGGGTCAAGAATGCAAGCCCCATGTGGGGCAGGGACAGTGCCCAACCCCACTATCTGGTATCCCCATAGTGCCCAGCATGGTGCCTGGTACTTAGGAAGTGCTTAACGAATACCACTGAACAGGAAACAGAAAAGAAAAAGGAGAGGCAGAGTGGAGGAAACAGTGGGGCCTGAGACTGGAGATGTCTCAGTGAAGAGTTAGATTTCATTGATTGATTGATTCGTTCATTCACTCATCCACTTTTATTTATTGAGTATCCTCCCGGGTGCAAAGCATTGTACTAAGCTCTGGAAAAGTACTAGCTGAGAATTAGACCTGATCCTCAAGGAGTTTGTGAATGGGTTGCAGGTGTCTCTAATTCAGGTTGTTTTTCCAGATCCCTTTAATGATGAGCAGCTGCAAATCCCCTTCTCCTTAATAACCTTCTGCCTCTTCCTTCCTTGATCCTAAGCAATTCAGTCTCTCCATTAGGTGCTTTTCACTGGGGCAGGTGTCACTGCTCCTTTAAAGCCCCAGAGGCTGCTGGCCATTTTGCTACCTCATATAGGGTCTGAGGAGCTTTTTCCTCTAGGCTGTGGCAAGGAGAGGGAGTAGGTTCTTCTCAGTTTTGAGAGAGCAGTATTTGTAATGTTCCCTTGCTTAGGTTTTCTTTTGTTGAGGTTTGTTAGTTTGTGCCTATGCAACTGGTAGTGCTGTGGGGTTTTGTGGAGGGAGGTTGGTGCTTTGGGGGGCAACTTAAGGCTGGGCTTATTGGTGAAGGAGTGGGTTGTGGGGGAGTTGGTTTCAGATGCATGACTCAGAAACTATGTGGGTGCTGCTGTGGTAGATTTATAATAATCATCAAAATAATTATTATGGTATTAAGCACTTATTACAAGCCATGCTCTGTTCTGAGTGTTGGGTTAGATACGAGTTAATCAAGTTGTTCTGTGAGGGGCTCACAATCTTAACCCCCAGTTTACAGATGAGGCGAGGCCCAGAGAAGTGAAGTGATCTACCTAAAGTCACACAGTAGACAGGCAGAGGAGTTAGGATTAGAATCCACATTCTCTGACTCCAGAGCTTGTGTTCCTGCCACTAGGCTGTGTGGTTTATGGGTGGGCTTAAGGTTTGGTTATCGGGTTGTTTTACTGATTATGGTGACTGAGGGGGTTGGGATGGGGTGGCATTATTCTTTCATTTGTATTTAGAGAGAGTTTACTGTGTGCAGAGCACAGTAGTAAGTACTTGGAAAGTACCATTGAGCGATAATCCCTGTCTACCCCAGATTTACACTCTGGAAGGGGTGAGACAACCATCAAAACAGTTAAACAGCCATCAAGGGTTTGAAGTTGAGGAGGAGGGAGGGGAGACCCTAGTCTGGGGGTGATTGAAAGAGTGGTGGTGACATTGTTGGGGAGGGAATTGCAGTTGGGAGTTATATTTTATTTCTCCAAGTACTTAGTGCTTTGCCCACGGTAAGTTCTCCATCAATATGATGGAGTTTGGGTGTGCACTGACCATTTATTCAATCATCTTTATTAAGTGCTTATTGTGTGCCAAGCACTGTACTAAGTGCTGGGAAAGAACAGGGCAGCACGAAGATGAGATGGTCCTCTCCTACAAGGGGCTGGGGTGGAGCGGGGTGGGAAGGGGGGGAAGATTTGGGTTGATAATCTAGGGTTGTGACCCCCCCCCCCCAAGTGGAACAATCTGTTTAACTTGTATCTTTTCCAGCGTTTAGAACAGTGCTTGGCACAAAGTGCTTAAATAGTTTAATAATTATTGTTATTATTACTACATATGCAAGAGAATGTGGAGAAAGTTGGAGTTGGTATGTGGAGGTGGCTCCAGGGCTGGATAGACAATGTTGACTGCATCAATGAAGCGTATGCTGCAAAGAGGGCTGAGAGTGGTCTGGGGAATGTGTTCGATACCGCTGAGTTGTTCATGTTGCCGATGTGGTGGCGATGTTATCTGTTGAGCGCTTACTATGTGTGAAGCACTCGAGTGTGGTAGGTATCCAGTATATCTCTGGAGCGAGCAAGTGGAGGGGTTGCGATGCTATGAAGTGTACTCTGGGGGTGGTGGGGACGATTGGTGCTCTGGGGCTGGAGACGAGGGCTTAGGGTTGGGGCAAAAACGATGGGGTGCATGGACATGCATGCTCACTGTCTCTGTGTGTGTCTCTGTGTGTATCTCTGTCATTGTGCCCTTCTTCTTGGGCTTTTGCCAGCTCCCAGTTAGTTAGTGTTTCCCACTCGACCATAAAGTCACCAAGGCCAGTGACTTTCCACGTTCTCAACACTGCACCCTGCGCCTGGAAGGTGCTAGAAGGTGAGGGGCTGTTTTTGAAAGGTTCATGCTCCTTGTCAGCCCCAGGTGAGCACACATCCAGTCATCACGTGCTTTCCCCCCCCCCCCGCCTTGCGTGCGCCTTGGGGCTTCCCCCCCACCCGCCTTGCGTGCGCCTTGGGGCCTCCCCCGCCCCGGTTGCGTGCGCCTGGGGCCTCCCCCGCCCCGGTTGCGTGCGCCTGGGGCCTCCTCCCCCGCCCCCGTTGCGTGCGCCTGGGGCCTCCTCCCCCGCCCCCGTTGCGTGCGCCTTGGGGCTCCCCCCCCGCCTTGCGTGCGCCTGGGGCCTCCCCCGCCCCCGTTGCGTGCGCCTTGGGGGCTCCCCCCCCCCGCCTTGCGTGCGCCCTGGGGGGTCCCCCCCCGCCTTGCGTGCGCCTTGGGGGCTCCCCCCCCCGCCTTGCGTGCGCCTTGGGGGGTCCCCCCCCCGCCTTGCGTGCGCCCTGGGGGGTCCCCCCCCCGCCTTGCGTGCGCCCTGGGGGGTCCCCCCCCGCCTTGCGTGCGCCTTGGGGGCTCCCCCCCCGCCTTGCGTGCGCCTTGGGGGCTCCCCCCCCCCGCCTTGCGTGCGCCTTGGGGGGTCCCCCCCCCCCCGCCTTGCGTGCGCCTTGGGGCTCCCCCCCCCCGCCTTGCGTGCGCCTTGGGGGCTCCCCCCCCCCGCCTTGCGTGCGCCTTGGGGGCTCTCCCCCCCCCCCGCCTTGCGTGCGCCTTGGGGGCTCTCCCCCCCCCCCCGCCTTGCGTGCGCCTTGGGGCTCCCCCCCCGCCTTGCGTGCGCCTTGGGGGCTCTCCCCCCCCCGCCTTGCGTGCGCCTTGGGGGCTCTCCCCCCCCCCCCCCCGCCTTGCGTGCGCCTTGTGCCCTCTTCCCCTCCCTTGCGTGTGCTTTTTGTCCTCCTCCCCTCCCTTGCGTGCGTCTTTTTCAATGGATTTAGGACTTTGGATCGGTCCCAGAAGCATCAGTATGGGAGTATCAGAGTGTGAGACCCCCGGGGCAGGATCCAAAACCTGTCGCCGGGGGAGTGGTGGGACGACGGTATCATTTGTGTGTGTCTCATGGGATCTAAAACTGGAAGCCCCTCGAGTGGGATTGTGCTGACCTCAGCTGGCTGGCCAGGGCGCAGTGGAAAGAGCACGGCCTTTGGAGTTTGGAGTCAGGGCTCATGAGTTCGAATCCCAGCTCTGCCACTTGTCAGCTGTGTGACTGTGGGCAAGTCACTTAACTTCTCTGTGCCTCAGTTCCCTCATCTGTAAAATGGGGATGAAGACTGTGAGCCCCGTGTGGGACAACCTGATTCCCCTGTGTCTACCCCAGCGCTTAGAACAGTGTTCTGTACATAGTAAGTGCTTAACAAATACCAACATTATTATTTTCTTTTTGAGCTTCTCGATCACTGTAGCCCATGCTACGAGTCTCTTCTTCAACTCCCATTCTAGCTCCCCAAAAGCCCAGGAATGAGTTGGGGTGCCGTAGCCCTACCCGTGTGCAATAATAGGCTATGAGTTTGTGGTGGAGAGGGAATGCATCTGTTACACTGTACCATCCTGAGCGCTTACTGCAGTGCTCTGTGCCTGACTATGACACAGTGCGGTTGTAGTGGCAGAAACTGAGTCACCAACAGCAATCATTGAGTACTTAATAGGGCCTAAACCCTGGGAGACTGAGTTGGAGCCTATTCTGCGGAAGAATTCTCGATGACTTCTCTCGCTGCTTGTCTTGGCACCTAATGAAATGGGTGTAATTTATTTCCCTTAATGTCTGTCTTCCCCCTCTACAGGACAGTACAAGTGTAGTAGTGGGCAGAGAATATGTCGATTGTGATATCGTGCTCTGCTCCATCTAAGTGCCGGATAAATACGACCGACTGAAATAGGCCTCTAACCCCCATCCTGTTCATCATGTGGTATTCTGTCAAAGAGCCTTCATTAATCCCTTTTGCTGTCTTAGTGCACTACTGCTGCGCTTCACTGTCTGTACTGACTTAAGATGTTTTTTATGTACTCGTACTGCCCTTTCAAGCTTACCTGGGGTTCAGGGTGCACAGCTTCATGTACTGACCCTGCATATGCCATTGCACCAGTGTGTAACTCGATTTTAATGTCTTGGCACGTAGACTGAAAGCTTCTGGAGAGCAGGCGCCGTGTGTGCTCCGTGTTGAACTCTTTAAAGCATCTGTACCTTGTTCCAGAGTCAGTGCTTCCTGCCTCTAGACTGTTAACTTGTTGTTGGCAGGGCCCTTGCCTGTCGTTCTATTGTACTCTCCCAAGGGTATATGGCAAGCACAGTGCTCTGCACGTGGAGGTCAAATACAATCAGCTGGCTGACTTAGGTTGTAAGCTCCCAGTGGGCAGAGGCTGTGTCCCCCCTGCAAAGAAGGTGCTTAATGGGTTATGGTTTTCCTCAAGGCTGAGCAAATTTGGGGTCAGCTGCCCCAATGGGATGCTACCATTGGAGTGGAGGCGAAGTGGGGGTGATGGCCCACATTGGTACTGGTAAGTGTTGAGGGACTTGGCTGCATGAGGAAAAAAGGCACAAGTCCAGTTCTTTTTGCCCCCCACCCCCCGGGAGAAGTTTCTCGGGCAATCCTGCTTAGAGGTAAGACTCTGGGGAACTGGGTATCTGGGTGTATGGGGGGGAAGGGTTCCACAGGGGCAAGACGGGAGCTGGGGGAAACCCAGACTGCCTGGCGTGTCCAAGCCAGCCAGGGTCTCCCCGGCAGGACCTCTGAGTGGCAGTTGGTCTGTCCTATGTCGACGCCTCTCTGTCTTGGAGGGGGGTTTCTCTTGTGCTTGCTTCTCTCTCTCCTTTTTTTTCATTTCTCTCTCTCTCTCTCGTGCTTTCTCTCTCTCTCTCTCTCTCTCTCGTGCTTTCTCTCTCTCTCTCTCTCTCTCTCTCGTGCTTTCTCTCTCTCTCTCTCTCTCTCTCTCTCGTGCTTTCTCTCTCTCTCTCTCTCTCTCTCTCTCTCGTGCTTTCTCTCTCTCTCTCTCTCTCTCTCTCTCTCTCGTGCTTTCTCTCTCTCTCTCTCTCTCTCTCTCTCGTGCTTTCTCTCTCTCTCTCTCTCTCTCTCTCGTGCTTTCTCTCTCTCTCTCTCTCTCTCTCTCTCTCTCTCTCTCTCTCTCTCTCTCTCTCTCTCTCTCGTGCTTTCTCTCTCTCTCTCTCTCTCTCTCTCTCTCTCTCGTGCTTTCTCTCTCTCTCTCTCTCTCTCTCTCTCTCTCTCGTGCTTTCTCTCTCTCTCTCTCTCTCTCTCTCTCTCTCTCTCGTGCTTTCTCTCTCTCTCTCTCTCTCTCTCTCGTGCTTTCTCTCTCTCTCTCTCTCTCTCTCTCTCTCGTGCTTTCTCTCTCTCTCTCTCTCTCTCTCTCTCTCTCTCGTGCTTTCTCTCTCTCTCTCTCTCGCATGAGCGTGTTCTCTCTTTCACGCACGCTCTTTTTTCTCTCTCTCTCTTGCTCTTTTTCTCTCTCTCTCGCTCTTTCTCTCTCTCACATTCTCTCTCGCTCTTTCTCTCTCTCACATTCTCTCTCGCTCTTTCTCTCTCTCACATTCTCTCTCGCTCTTTCTCTCTCTCTCTCTCGCTCTTTCGCTCTCTCTGTCGCACTTGCTCTTTCGCTCGCTCTTTCTCTCATGCTCGCTCTTTATCTCTCTCTCTCTCTCGCACTCTGTCCCCCCCTCCCCCAACTCAAGTTGGGGGGGCGAGGGCCCTGAGACCTGATCAGGTGTATCCTTAGGACCAAGGCAGAAGCCTGAGCTCCAGATGCATCATGGGAGACCCAGCCTCCCCGAGGACATCTTGGGAGACCCAGCCTCCCCGAGGACATCTTGGTGCGGACAGGAGGATAAGTGTTGTACCCCAAACCCTGGACTCTTGGAGCTGTGTTTGGGACAAATGAGAGGAATCAATGGTAGGTACTGAGCATTACACTAAGTGCTTGAGGCAGTATAGTGAAGGGATCCTTACTACCCCCAACACACACACACACACCCCCACACATACCCATGATCCACTGTGTCCCTACAGTTCACAAACGTGGCATGGTAGTGACCCCTGACCGGGCTCCTACCCAACCTCCAACTTCCTGTTCCTTGGCTGGAGGCCTGGACTCCTTAGGGGAGACCCATTCAGCCTCCTCTTCTGTCTCTCGCTCTGTCCTCCCCTCCATTTCCCAACTGCGACTGGTTGGCGTTCTTCCCATGGGTAGCCTGTGGCACACTTTTCAGCCTACCAATGGTCACATCGATCCCCAGGAAGCCACAGCCCGGACCTGCACCGGACCTGCACCGGACCATCCGCCCCCATGCAGAGTGGAGGACAAACCGCTCCTCACGGGATGTCATGGACATTGCCCCGGCCCCGCTATTTGGGGAGTCACCTGGCACCAGCCTGCTGCCACCGGGTCACTCCCCCACCCCCCCGCCTTTTGCCTCCTACCCCACCTTCCCCCTCAGCCCCTAACTGTATCCCCTCCCTCCAGACAATGCCATTTCCTTTGGTGGTCAAGGGTCAAACGTTGCATCATGGGTGCCACACGAATCTCTGGCAATTCCTAGACGTGATGGATGTGCGTGTGTCTCTGGTGTGAGAAGGAGGGCCGGGACCAGAGCAGGGTGAGAGGGGCCACCCCTCTTTGGAGGGGGAGGTGGGTTCTGGAAAGAGGGGTCTAGAGTTCTGGACAGGTATTCCGAGGATGGACTTCAAGACCAGGTGTGAAGTCGCCTGGGGCCCTTAATTCTATAGTCAGTGTGGCTTCCTCCAGGTCTGGTCCACTGGGAGTTATCTGCCCAGCTCTGGCTTCAAAAGTACAGACTCGCTTTCCTTGCCGAGGGGGGTGCCCCTGGGGGAGCGGGGTACAGGGACAGCAGTAGTTAAGGGTATGTGGGTTTGTATGTGTGTGTGACTGCCATCTGTCATCCATCCTTCCTGGAGGAGCCAAATGGCGGGGGGGGGGGGGGGGGCGGCAAGGGGAATAGGAGCAAATTCTAGAGTGGGAAGATGCAAAATGATTTTCCCCACTGCCGCACGGGAGGAAATGGCACAGTCTGGCCCCCTCCTCCCCTCCCTTTCCCCTTGCCTGTCTGGGCTCTATAAGGCCAAATGTATCTGGAATAAAATGTCTAGCTTCTGCATCACTCCTTAGTCACCTTGAACCAGTGGCAGGTGGCTCTGCCCCATAGGAGCGTTATAGGTTGAGGGTACCAGCTGTGTTCTCAGAGCAGGAGCCATGCCACCAGTTTCTAACTTAGAGACTGACATCATCGCACCCTCACTCCTCTCTCGCCACTACTAGATCTCATTCCTTCAGTCTCACCAAGGCAGGGTAAGGGGGTTAGAAGCTTGAGAGTTCAAGAGGTAATAATGATGCCCTTTTTCTCCTCCTTTCTCCCTCTTGCCAGCCTGCTGGGCTCTAGAGGAATGGCCCACAAGAGCATGGCTTCCTCTGATTGGATAATCTCAGATTTATCCCTTCCCCTGTCAAATTTGTCGGGCTGGGCTAGGGTGGGAGGGCAGGACCCTCTAGGCCCAAGAACCAGGGAGAGGATGGCACAGTGTTGGGTTGGGCAGGGGCTTAGACTGGAGGTTATCCCTGATTGCACCATCCACTGAATGAGTCAGTCAGTTGTACTTAAGTGAGTTGGTGTGTGACCTTATGGGTGTTTCTCAACCTCCCTGGATCTCTGCTTTCCCATCCCTGTCTTTCTAATAATAATCATCACAATAACTGTTGTTAAGTACTTACAAAGTTTTAGAATACCTGTCACTTATTTATATTCATGCCTGTCTTCCTGCTCTAGTCTGTAAGCTCTATGGGAGCAGTGAATGTGACTACTATGGTTGATTTGTAATAATAAGTGGGGTATGTGCAAAGTGCTTACAAATTGGACGTGGTCCCTAGCCCACACAGGGCCCACAGTCTCCATCACTCTTTTCCCGAGCAGGCAATTAAGGCAACTATAGAAGGTAAGTGATCTGGCCAAGGCCACTTGGCAGAGCAGGGGTGAATTAATTGTGGCCTGTGTTAAAATGCCCCCCTTCCTTCCCCCCCCCCAGGCCAGGTGCCAGGCAGTGTTCTCAGCAGGGTGGGGGGAGCGGGGTGGGGGGCGGAAAACTAACAATCAGGTTCGATACATTTGCCGGGCTGGGCACACACCCACGTAAATACATTCTATTGGGGGAGGTGGACACTAAAATGACTGTAAGACTCTTGAGACTAGGGATTGTGTCTACCCGCTCTCTTGCACTCTTCCAAGAGCTTAGTAAAGTGGTCTGTGTAAAATAAACTCTCGATTATCCATTCAAGCCTATTCAGTGATCCCTTACTGGGGCTAGAGCAGTGTACTCAGCACTTGGAAAGTACAGTACTGCAATAAAGAGACAATCCCTACCCACAAGGAGCTCACCTTCTAGAGGTGGGGTGACAGGTGTCAGTACAAATAGATAAGTGTCATTTTTAAGTGCCCCGGGCCAGGGAGATGGGGGAAGAGTAAAGGGAGCAAGTCAGGGTGATGCAGATGTGAGTGGAAGATAAGGAACAGGGGACTTAATCTGATAAACCCTCTTGGAGGAGATGTGCTTTCAGTAGGGCTTTGAAGGGAGGTGGTTGGGGGGGGGGGGGGCGGGGAGGGCAAGAGAAGAGGAAGTGTCTGGCAAATTAGAGGAGGAAGGGCATTCCAGAGGAAGGACATGAGCAAAGGGTTAGTGGCAAGACAGGCGAGATGGAGACAGTGAGAAGGTTAGCACTGGAGGAGCGAAGTGAGCGGCCTGCATTGTAGAAGAGAGAAGCAAGGTGAGAGAGGAGAGGGCAAGGGAATGGAGTGTTTTAAAGCCCTGGGAGAGGAGTTTTTGAGATGGAGGTGGATAGGCAACCACTAGAGATTTTTGAGGAGGGGCTTGAGGGGTCCTGAACATTTCTGTAGAAAAATATCTGGGGCAGCGGAGCAAAGTATGGACTGAAGTGGGGAGAGGCAGGAGATCAGAATGGAGGCTATTGGAGTAGCCTAGATGAATTTCCCATGTGCCCTCTAGAGGAGTGTCCAGTCGGCCAGGCCAAACCATCCTCCTCTAGTTAAGGCCGGGGTAGAAGAGAGGAAACGGAAATCTGTTGAGAAACCAGTTGGCTCTCACCCCCTCCTGCATAATAATAATAATAAGCGCGGTGGCGTAGAGAAGCAGCATGGCTTAGGGGAAAGAGCAAGGGTTGAGGAGCTGGAGGATGTGGGTTCTAATCCCTGCTTTTCTGCTTGCCTGCTGTGTGAATTCAGGCAAGCCACTTAACTTCTCTGTGCCTCAGTTACCTCAATTGTAAAAGGGGGATTAAGACCGTAAGCCCCATGTGGGACATGGACTAGGTCCCACTTGATTATCTTGTTATCTATCCCAGAACTTATTACAGTCCCTGGAACATAATAAAATACTTAACAAATACCATAAAAAAAGAAGGCACAACAGATATTGAATACCTATCCTACAGATTAAAAAAATTGAGGCACAGAGTGGCTTAGTCACTTAACCCAAGTTTGCACAGCAGGCGAGTGGGAGAAGCAGGATTAGAACCCAGCTCTTCTGACTCCCAGATCACCCCTCTCTCCACTAGTTGGCCTGGCTTTCCACTATCTCTGACAGGAATGGCCTCTCTCAGGGCCTGGATCTCTTCCCCACCACCCCCCCACCCCGGTGCCCCATTCCCCACCGGTGCCCCTCCCAGCCACTAGTCTGTCCCATACCTCTGTGAGAATTGGCCAGGGAAGCCAGGCTTTGGTGAAAATGGGGGGGGGGGGGAATCTTTCCAGCTCTGGACTTCTGGCTGGACACTAGAGTGTAAGCTCCTTGTGGGTGGAGAATGGGTCTGTTCATTGTTGTGCTCTCCCAAGGGCTTAGTACAGTGTTTTGCATGCAATAGACAATAAATACGATTAAATAAATGATTGAATAAAAATTGTGGGCAGAAAACCTGTCCACCGAGTCCATTGTATTCTCCCAAGCACTTAGTACAGTGCTCTGCACAGAGTAAACACTCAGTAAATACAAGTGATTGAGGAAGACCTTCCAAGAATAACTCAATCAAAGAGTACTCAGGAAGGAGATTGAGGTATTAAATCCATGCGAGGGTCGAGAGCCCCTCAGGGTTGCACCTGGAGAGCTTCCAGTACCCTACCAGTCTCGGCTATGGGAGAGAGAGTCAAACAGAGGCCTACCCATTGCATTCCTAGTTTGGGCAGTGGCTAGCGAGTGGCAGGCAATCTGTTACAAGTGAAAACTCCCCTATGCTGGGCAGCAGCTGCATGGGAGAGAGTCGAGGGTGGAGACTCAAGTTGACTGTGTGGAAGGGGGCAACGGTAAACCACTACTGTATTTTTACCTAGAAAACGCCAGGGAGACTCTATAAGAACGATTGCAGATGGAAGTGGAGCATTCCGGGAGAGAGGTGTCCATGGCGTCGCTTTGGGTGGGAGAGGACTTGTGGGCATTAGACAAGACCAAGGTCTTCAAGGGCAGACCTGCTGCTTCCAGGCAAGGGTTAAGTGAATGGGCTGTCTCACAGGTGCTACCGCTCTGAAGCTCCTCCCACTAGATTGCCTGCAGTACTCTCAGCTGGGTGACTGAGGGCTCAGCAAGTCGTAACACTGCTTTCTCTGAGGGAGGCTGAGCAGGTAAGCGGAGACTACTGCCTTTAACACAGTTTCTTGTGTTCAAACCCCATTCTCCTCCTCAACCCTCCAGGGTGGATCACCCCTAGACAGGAACCTGAAAATTTGGCTTGTTTTTCTCAGGCAGCATCACCTACTGCATCATCTATCTTGCCTTAGAATGGAGGGTGGGATCGTTCTGTTTTGACTTATATCTAAGACAGTTTTTATCCCAAGTTGTGGAAAGATGAATCCAAGGGCATCTCACCCAGGTCACAAAATCCTGAGGAAAAAAAGGCATTGTTAGACGCACACGGAGGTGTGTTTCTAAGTGTCTCTCTGTGCAGTGACGCAACTGTTGAAGAGCAGTCAGTTGTAGAGGGAATCGTGAGGCCAGGGCCATTGAGTTGTAAGGTTGAAGGGGGTCTGTTGCATGTCCAAGTGTAGTTAAAGTGAGGAGATGGAGGAAATGAAGTGATTCTGTGAAGTTTTGGAAATGTTAACTCCTCTGTGTTTCCTCATGTGGCGGGCAGCCGTGCCGGACGGTTGTGTACTAAGACGGTGTGTTCCCCCGGGAGGAAACAAACTGGATGTGATGTGACGTCCATTTCAAATACTGGAACCCCCCCCCCCCAACCTTAGTCCATGGAACGCCTAGAGCAGTGTGGTTTAGCGGGTAGAGCGCAGTCCTGGCATTCCGAAGGACCTGGCTCTCATCCTGGCTCCACCGTGGGTCTGCTGAGTGGCATGAGTGGAGCAAATCACTTGGCTTCTCTGGGCTTCATTTACCTCTTCTCTAAAACAGCAGTTAAGACCGTGAGCCCCACGTGGGACGGGGACTGTGACAGATCTGTTTAACTTGTGTCTACCCCAGCGCTGAATACAGTGCCTGGTGTGTAGTAAGTGCTTAGCAGATACCATTTTATTTTCTTAAAAACAAAGCTGAGTCTAAGGGCCACGTTCCTCATGAGGTCGACTTAGGATACTGCCCACATTCCTCCAAGCAGCCTTCCCTGACTAAGCCCTCCTTTTCTCATGTCCCTCTCCCTTCTGCGTCACCCTGTCTCGCTTCCTTCATGGTTCACCCCCTTCCAGTCCCACAGCACTTACGTCCATGTCTTTAATGGAGGTATTGATTTTCCTGTCTGTCTCCCCTGTCTGTCTCCCCTCTAGTCTCTAAGCTCTCTGTTAGGTAGGGAATGTGTCAGTTTATTGTTATAGTGTACTCTCCCTAGTCCTTAGTCCAGTGCTCTGCACACAGTGACCCCTCACCACATATATATATATATATCATATATAATGTGGCTCAGTGGAAAAAGCCCAGGCTTGGGAGTCAGAGGTCATGGTTCAAATCCCCACTCTGCCACTTGTCAGCTGTGTGACTGTGGGCAAGTCACTTAACTTCTCTGTGCCTCAGTTACCTCATTTGTAAAAATGGGGATCAAGACTGTGAGCCTCATGTGGGACAACCTGATTACCCTGTATCTACCCCAGTGCTTAGAACAGTGCTCTGCACCTAGTAAGCGCTTAACAAATACCAATATTATTATACGCTTGAACGAACGAATGAATACCTCCGTGAAGCTGAGCCTGCGCGCTCATCCAGTGAGGTCTCCCTGCTGGCCACACCCCCAAATCAGAGTGTTCTTCCAGATGGGTGCCCTTTGGATACTGCCTAAGGGCCCCTAGCAGACATGGAACAGCTGCTCTGTCGGT
Organism: Ornithorhynchus anatinus; assembly: GCF_004115215.2. NCBI lineage: Eukaryota > Metazoa > Chordata > Mammalia > Monotremata > Ornithorhynchidae > Ornithorhynchus > Ornithorhynchus anatinus. Next base: position 26,773 of record NW_024396784.1, on the reverse strand, counting down.
CCTGTCAAAGGAATTTATTCAGCTCTTACTGTGCTGCAGAGCAGTGAACTAAGACCTTGGGGCAGTAGAACAAAATGAGCAGACATGTTACTTGCCCTTAAAGAGCTTGCATTCTAGAGGGGAATCTATTATTACTACTTTGGGGAACTACTTTCCCACAGTAGTTCATTTCTGCTCCCCTGGATTTCATAATAATGTTGGTATTTGTTAAGCGCTTACTATGTACCAAGCACTGTTCTAAGCGCTGGAGTAGATACAAAGTAATTGGGTTGTCCTACATGGGGCTCACAGTCTTCATCTCCATTTTACTGATGAGGTTACTGAGGCACAGGGAAGTTAAATGACTTGCCCAAGGTCACACAGCTAAGTGGCAGCAGCATTCGAACCCAGGATCTCTGACTCCCAAGCCCGTGCTCTTTCCACTAAGCCACGCTGCTTCTCTAGCCACGCTGAGAGTAGAGCCTCCTTTTGTCTTTCAGAGGTGGAGAACACAGCTGCTTATTTCAGCAGAGTGAAGCCCTACATACACTTTCCTTTTCTTTTTTTGGTACTTGCTAAGCTATTTCTGTGTACCAGGCACTGTACTAAGCTTTGGGGTAGACAAGAGCTATTCACATTGGGCCAAGTCCTTGTCCCGCATGGGGCTCACAGTCTCAATCCCCATTTTACAGATGAAGTAACAGAGGGACAGAGAAGTGAAGTGACTCACCTGAAGTCACACAGCAGGCAAGTGTTGGAGCCAAGATTAGAACCTAGGTCCTTCTGACTCCCAGGCCTGGGCACTCTCCTCTAGGCCACGCTGCTTCCCCTGCAGGCATCGAGATGAAGGGAACGGAACTGGAGGCCCACCCGCTCAGCGGGTGTGTCCATTTGGGCAGAGGGCTCCTCGGGTGAACCCCGTCATGGTTCTGCTCCTTTCTTCCACACCTTCTGGAAGGGGGAATTCACTGCAGATGTCCCACATCTGCTCCTTTGGTCAACCGTATTCATCAGTGGTATTTACTGAGCACTTACTGTGTGCCAAGCACTGTATCAATAATAATAATTATGGTATTTACGGGCTTACTATGTGTTCGGTGCTGTACTAAACTCCGGGGTCGGGCACAGTCGTCCCACAAGGGGCTCACAGTTTCGATCCCCATTTTACAGATGAGCTAAGTGAGTGACAGCCAAGGGAAGTGACCTGCCCAAGGTCTCACAGCAGACAAGTCACAGAGCTGGGCTTGGGAGAGTGCAATGCGACCGAGTCGGCGGATCCGTTCCCGGCCTGCAACGAGCTAGGATCAGGTGCGGGAAACGGAAGGGACGGGGACGAGCCCTCGGTGGGTTGAAGAATGCAGTTTTAGATGTCCAGGCTAGATGGGAGTGCGATGGGAGCGTGAGATGCAGCACGGCCTAGTGAATAGAGCACGGGCCCGGGCATCAGAAGGCCCTAGGTGCTAATCCCGGCTCTGCTGCTCGTCTGCTGGAGAAGCAGCGTGGTTCAGTGGATAGAGCCTGGGCTTGGGAGTCAGAGGTCATGGGTTCGAATCCCAGCTCTGCCACTTGTCAGCTGGGTGACTGTGGGCAAGTCACTTAACTTCTCTGTGCCTCAGTTACCTCATCTGTAAAATGGGGATTAACTGTGAGCCTCACGTGGGACAACCTGATTACCCTGTATCTACCCCAGCGCTTAGAACAGTGTTCTGCACATAGTAAGCACTTCACAAATACCAACATTATTATTTTTAACAAATACCAACATTATTATTATTGTTATTATCTCGGGCAAAGCACTTAACTTCTCTGTGCATCGGTTACCTCATCCGTCTAATGGGGATTAAAACTGTAAACCCTATGGGGGACAGGAACTATTTCCAACCCAATTTACCTTGTATTTATCCCAGCAATCAGTACAGTGCCCGGCACATAATAAGCACTTAACAAATACCACAATTGTCATCATTACAGTCATCTCGTCGTTTGATCCGCGGGAGGGTGGAAGACACGTTGTTGGGGCCGGATGACCAAGGGGCAGATCGGACCGTCTCTCTTCCTCTCCACAGAGGCCGCTTGACGCATCTCCCCAGCTGGCAGTCTCTGGTCATGCGGCGTGGACACGGTGAGGTCCGTCCCCAGATTCACCCGGCTGTCGACGGATGGAGCCAGAGGCTGCACTGCCATGCGAAAGGGAAGGTGGTGTCTGGGTCTATTTTGCGTACTTGATGGGGTTACCCTGAGGAGAAGAAGAGTGAGGAGGGCCGGGGGGGGAATCCCTTTCTTGGGAAGGAGGCTGGTTCTGGAAACAGGGGCCGGGGCTCTGGGCGGGGAACTGGTTCCGTCTGAATTGACCCTGTCACCGAGGAGGCCCGGTGACCATAGTTCTGTAGAGCGATCGAACCTCTTTGCGCTCAAAGCCCTGTGTGCAGATCCTCAGTCTTGGGAAAAGAGACCTTTCCATGACTGACGGTGGTTTCCTCTTGGGAAGAGTGTCGCGGGAGCGGGCAGGGAGAGGAGAGGTGCAGAGTGAGGAGTAGAGTAGAGACTGTGACTGTGTCCACTCCATCCCCCTTTCTGAGAGGCAGGACCATGGGGTCTTTATTATGAAGCAATCAGCAGAGGGGTTGATTGGGGAATGCAGGGAGCAGAGAAGAAAGGCATTGTATGGGAAACAGATCCCTGTCCAGTCTGCAGCCTTGCTGGGTATCTCGGGCCCCAGGAGTACTGACAATTGTGAGAGTCTCTGGGGGACCACTGTTAAGTGCGGGGTGGAATGTAGCAGTTTAGCAGTCAGGTTTTGCCTGTACACACATCCTTCCTGGGGAAACCAGTTTTGGGGAGTTTGCCCGGGGTGGAGTGCAATAAAGGAGAAACTGCATTGTCTGCAAATCTCCTTGTTTCTTTCTCTTTTCTTCCTTCCTCTTCTTCTTCCCAGCTCTGAGATCACTGGTTTTCCTCGATGACTACGGGAGAGACACACTGGTTGTTCAAGGCACCTCCATGATCTGAAGCCCCATTGTCATGCAGAGAGGGCACCGGTCGTATTTTCAGATCTGGGAGCGGGGGGGCGGGTAGGGAAGACCCCTGACCCCATGGAGAGATGGAACTATGCTACCTCTCCAGTGGGAAGGGTTTTCCTGTAGGTGTGGGCATTCACATGAACAGTAGGGTTAAGTCTTGGGGGGAGAAGGGTTAGGTGGAGGCTGCCGTACTGTGTTCACAGGTCGGTTCTGGAAAAAAGAGGTCTGGACTTTGTGCAGGTTGCTGCCTTTGTCATGACTGTGGGACCAAGAAGAAGCAGGGCCGTTAATTCTAAGGATGGGTCACACCTTCCTGCAGCCAGTGTGCCGTCAGCAAGGTCACCCTGCAAACCCCCAATCCCTGGAGAAGGGACTGGACTGGGCCTGCTGGTGGTGGCTTCCGCGAGGTCGGACTAGTGTCGGGAGGAAGTAAGGGTGGCATAGAAAGGCCCAGGCCATTCTTCTCTGAGAAGCAGAGCTGGGCAAGTTCCTATCCAAGTCCAGATCAGCAGAGGTGTGAGTGGGGAGGAGCAGATCGGGCTTTGTACTGAAAATTGGCTTGGATAGTTGTGCGGGACTTGCAGTCTTTGAAGAATGAGCCACTCCTGATCTAACAGGGCTGGGATTCTGAGGCGAGGGAAGCCGAGTATTAACAGGGCAGAGTGTAACACTCTCTTGAGCTGTGGTGGTCTGTCTGTACACTTAAACTCACCTGAGAATAGCATCAGTGTTTGGGATGAGGTGGGGTGGTGGCAGGGGGGAAGTGCTTCCAAAAAACCAACAAGAACAACAACAAAAAGGTGGTCTGTAATCTCCCTCTGGTTCTCCAGCTTAGAGACCATTGAGTCTGCTGGAGACTGAGGAGTTTAGCCACAGAGGGCAGGATAGAGTAGCCAGGACACTGAATTGTTCACTAATCCTCATGTGTATTTTCAGGCCAGGTTCCACTACTCCCGATAATATTCAGCCAGGACTGGCAGGGAAGCTCCAGGAACACCTCGCTTCCATCAGACCCATGCTCCAGACTCTACTGCTCTCTACTCAGGGGAGGCCTTGGTGATGAGTCACAGATCTCTCCCTGCACTGGATCTGTGTCCCATTGGGTCAGATGTAGACAGGAGTCCCACAGCACCCACACCCTGCAGCACAAACGCGGAAAAGGAGGACTCAAGTGAGAACCGGACCAGCTATTACTCTCCAAACAGTGGCTGATTAACCCCTCTCCCTGGTCTTGAGGACCATCCCATTGCAGTGTGGATACAGTTAAATCAATTCTCACATTTCCTCCACCCTGGAGATCTAGAACTGGGAGACATGTGCGTGGCTCAGTGGAAAGAGCATGGGCTTTGGAGTCAGAGGTCATGAGTTCGAATCCCAGCTCTGCCACTTGTCAGCTGTGTGACTGTGGGCAAGTCACTTAACTTCTCTGTGCCTCAGTTACCTCAACTGTAAAATGGGGATTAAGACCGTGAGCCCCACGTGGGACCACCTGATTCCCCTGTGTCTACCCCAGCGCTTAGAACAGTGCTCTGCACATAGTAAGCGCTGAACAAATGCCAACGTTATTATTATTATTACATGTGGCCACCGTAAAAGGAAGGTTTTATATATATATGTACATATATGTGTGTGTGTGAGAGAGAGAGAGAGACGGGGTTAGCTTTTGGGCTAGGATAGTGAGGCAACATTGCCATTCTTGGTATGGAGGCTGGTTCTGGAAGCCGAGGCTCTGTTCAAGGAACTGGTTCTGTTGGACTCACCTGCAGGACTGAAAAGACCTGGGGCCCTTAATTCTATAGATGGGTCATATCTTCCCGTACCCACCGTCCCGTCTGCGGGTTCACCCCGCACATCCTCAGACCTTGGAGGAGGGACCCTTTTGGGTCTGACAGCTCTGGCTACGTGTCCACTCCAAGCGGAGCGTTGCGGACTCCGGTCCGAGACCAAGTCAGTAGGGGTGTGGGTTTAGTACCAGTGAGGCTTAATACCAGCAGTTGAGTTGTGCTGGACCTCCAGTCTCTGGAGAATGAGCTCCTCTTGGAGTAACAGAACTGAGGTTCTGATGAGGGGGACGCTGAGTATTGATGGGACAGGGTGTTGTGGTCAGATTATCTTGGGTAGTCTGTCTCTACACCTCACTTCTCCTGATGATAGGTTCAGTTTTTGTTGGGAGAGAGGCAAAATGGTGTCTTCAAAAAAACCTAGGGTGTCTTCAATCTCCTGCCCCTCCCTCTCCAGCTATGAGTTGTCTGAGCCGGTCATAGACCGAAGTGTTTGGCCACAGAGGTGGACTTCGGAGGGCAGTGTGGGGGAACCTGGTTTTTCAGGCTCACTAATCCACGTGTGTCTTTTAAGGCTAGATTCCACAAATCCAGCTGGGTTTCAGTCAGGACTGGTGGAGAAGCTTCCATCAGACCCAAGCACTACTACATTCTACCCAGAGGAAGGTTCTGCAGTGAGTCCTGTGTCTTGGTGTTTTGGAGAGGAGGGAGAAGGGAGCCACGAGTTTGTCCGTTCGGCTCAGACCTAGAAAGGAACCCATAGCAACGATCTTAGCAGTGCACAGCTTGGGGTAGGATGATTGAGGGGTTTATCTGACTGACGGTTACACTCCAAACAGAGGCCACTCAATGCATCACCCAGGCCTTGAGTACCATCCCCTTGCAGTGTGAGCACAGTTGAATCAACTGACAGAATTACCTTGCCTTTGAGAGATAGAGCTGTGGGCTACTTTGGCACTATTAAGGGAAGGTTTTGTTTTTGTGTTTGTGTGTGTGTGTGTGTGTATGTGTGGCTGGGTGTGGGGGAGAAGGAGAGTGAGAATCTGTCCTGTAGCCTCAGACACAGATATGATGTCTGCTCCCCGGTCCCCTCCAAAAATACTAGCTTGTCTGCAATTTTCTATGCCTCCTTTTCCAGCTCTGAGAAAGACCAGAGATAGCCCATCAGGAATGATGAAATATTGAAACACAACAAGTATCTACAAAATCAAAACAAAATCAGCTCTCTTCCTCTTCTCTCCTTCCCTTCTGCATTTATTACAGTACCTCCAGCGTTTAGTACAGTGCCTGGCACACAGTAAGTGCTTACCAATACTATAATTGCTGTAATAAGTATTGTTATTAAGTAGAGGAAATGAGGGCTTAGCTGGGGAAGACCTCTTGGAGGAGATGTGATTTTAAGAGGGCCCTGAAGGGGGGGGAGAGAGATGGTTTGCCCGCTTAGACGGGCCAGGATGCCTTGACTATTCTTTAGGTTTGGTGTCAGGGGCCGAGAAATGGGATCTATTAGGCGAGAACTAAGATAGAACAGCAAGAGGTGGGGTGGGAGGGGTCAAGCCAGAGATGAGACGCTGTGGACAGCTGTTAGGAATTTCTGTTTCTCTGAACAAATGCTTTCATAATAATGGTATTTGTTAAGTATTTACCATGTGTCAGGTTCCGTACTAAGTGCTAGGTGGATATAAGCCAGTTGAGTGGGACATAGTCCCTGATCCATCTGGGCTCATAGTCTCAATCCCCATTTTACAGATGAGGGAACTGAGACACAGAGAAGTGAAGTGATTTGCCCAGGGTTACACAGCAGACAAGTGGAAGAGCTGGTATTAGAACCCACGGCCTAGATGCTAGAGATGCTATCCGCTATCCTATCTCCTATCCTACCCTATTTTGCCCACAGCCATCTTCTCCTCCTCCAGTGATGTGGCTGGAGCTTCTTCCCGGGACACCTGACCTCTCTCCCAGTTGCTTCTATTCAGATAGATTAGTGATGTCGGGCCTCGGCCCCTCCCTGCCCTATATAAGCTTCCTGGGCCTAACTCTGCCCCAGACTGAGTGTGTTTGCTTCTGTGTAAGCGTCTGGTGAGTTTAGGAAAAGAAGGGAGTTAGGGGGGGAAGTGTTGAGTTTTGGGTCCCCTTGAATCTGCTTTCTGGCTAACTGGGAGCTCTTCTGGGCCAGGTAATTTCCCCCAAAGGCCTCCCTGCAGGGCCATTCTGTCCAGGGTTATCATCCCTCAACTATCCTGACCTCATTGATGCCTGTGGGGAGGGTGAGGGGGGATAATTACCCTATTTATTTTGTTAATGAAATGTACATCGCCTTGATTCTATTTAGTTGCCATTGTTTTTATGAGATGTTCTTCCCCTTGACTCTATTTATTGCCATTGTTCTTGTCTGTCTGTCTCCCCCGATTAGACTGTAAGCCCATCAAAGGGCAGGGACTGTATCTGTTGCCGACTTGTTCATTCCAAGCACTTAGTACAGTGCTCTGCACATAAAAAGCGCTCAATAAATACTATTGAATGAATAATGGGGTGAAGGGCCTGACACTCCCTCTCAGAAGGCGTCCTGGCCACTCAAACTGCCACTTTGATCTCCTGCCTCTGTTTTAAAACTTCCACAGCCACAGAGACACTTGATTCATTCATTCAATCAATCGTATTTATTGAGCGCTTGCTGTGTGCAGAGCACTCTACTAAGTGCTTGGAATGTACAATTCGGCAGCAGGTAGAGACAATTCCTGCCCAGCCACAGGCTCACAGTCTAAAAGGAGAAAGACAGACAGTAAAACAAAACAAGTAGACATCGCCAAGATCCGCCCTTTCCTCTCCACCCAAACGGCTACCTTACTATTACGGGCTCTCGTTATATCCCGGCTAGACTACTGTGTCAGCCTTCTCTCTGACCTCCCTTCCTCCTCTCTCGCCCCGCTCCGGTCTATTCTTCACTCCGCTGCCCGGCTCATCTTCCTGCAGAAACGATCTGGGCATGTCACTCCCCTTCTTAAACAACTCCAGTGGTTGCCTATCGACCTCCGCTCCAAACAAAAACTCCTCACTCTAGGCTTCAAGGCTCTCCATCACCTTGCCCCTTCCTACCTCTCCTCCCTTCTCTCTTTCTACCGCCCACCCCGCATGCTCCGCTCTTCTGCCACCCACCTCCTCCCCGTCCCTCGGTCTCGCCTATCCCGCCGTCGACCCCTGGGCCACGTCCTCCCGCGGTCCTGGAACGCCCTCCCTCCTCACCTCCGCCAAACTGATTCTCTTTCCCTCTTCAAAACCTTACTTAAAAATCACCTCCTCCAAGAGGCCTTCCCAGACTGAGCTCCTCTTCCCCCTCTACTCCCTCTGCCATCCCCCCTTTACCTCTCCGCAGCTAAAGCCTCATTTTCCCCTTTTCCCTCTGCTCCTCCACCTCTCCCTTCCCATCCCCACAGCACTGTACCCGTCCGCTCAACTGTATATATTTTCGTTACCCTATTTATTTTGTTAATGAATTGTACATCGCCTTGATTCTATTTAGTTGCCATTGTTTTTACGAGATGTTCTTCCCCTTGACGCTGTTTAGTGCCATTGTTCTTGTCTGTCCGTCTCCCCCGATTAGACTGTAAGCCCGTCAAACGGCAGGGACTGTCTCTATCTGTTGCCGACTTGTTCATCCCAAGCGCTTAGTACAGTGCTCTGCACATAGTAAGCGCTCAATAAATACTATTGAATGAATGAATCAGTACCATCAAAATAGATAAATAGAATCATAGGTATATCTGCACATCATTAATAAAATAGAGTGATAAATAATAGATACAAATATGCACAAGTGCTGCGGGGAGGGGAAGGGAGTAGAGCAGAGGGAGGGAGGAGGGGCAATGGGGAGGGGAGGAGGGGCAGAGGGAAAGGGAAGGCTCAGTCTGGGAAGGGCTCCTGGAGGAGGTGAGCTCTCAGGGCTTTGAAGAGGGGAAGAGAGTTAGTTTGGTGGATGTGAGGTGGAAGGGCATTCCAGGTCAGTGGTAGGACTTGGGCCAGGGGTCGACGGCGAGTCAGGCGAGAACAAGGCACAGTGAAGAGGTTAACGGCAGAGGAGCGGAGTGTACAGGGTGGGCTGTAGAAGGAGAGAAGGGAGGTGAGGTAGGAGGGGGCCTCACTCTTCTCCCTCTACAACTCAGCCCACACACTTCACTCTAGAGGTGAGCTACTCATCATGCCTTTCTAAGTGTCTCTCTCTCTCCTTTTCTCTTCTTTCTCTCGTTTATTCTCCTTTTGACCCTCAAATTCCTCCTTAACTTTCTCATGTGGCAGACCAGGGCCTTCCATCTTTAAGGATCTTCTGGAATGACATCTTCTCCAGGAGGCAGTGCATGGTTAACATTTCATCCTTGGATCCTTTACCCCCCACCCCCCACCAAACTGCCACCTCAGTGTTCTCATCTCTTAAAGACTTGGGCATTCACTAATCCTAAGCTCCTATGATATCTTGACACTAAAATAGCCAGTAGGAAGAAGACCTAGAATATGACAGCTGTTTGCCCTGCTAAACCTTAAACTGTGTGCATCGTGGGATTGACTTTGAGGTGTCAGGGTGCCCTTCATTCATTGAATTCAATTTATTGAGCACTTACTGTGTGCAGAGCATTGTACTAAAGCCTTGGGAGAGTACAGTATCAAAATCAATATACCCAGTCCCTGCCCACAACAAGCTCACAGTCTAGAGGGAGAGAGAGACATTAATATAAGTGAGGATAGGAGGGGGGATGAAAAAAACGGTCGGGGTGACAAGCCAGGCGCTGGGAGGGGGGTGCTCCTGTCTCTTGGCACCAAGGCCGGCTCTGGATCTGGGAGCCCGTGTTCCATCCTGGGAATAGATTCTGTCGACCGGACCGTGGGCCGGAGAAGAGCCGGGGCCCTTGAATCTATAGATGGATCAGACCTTCCTGAATTCACAGTCTGGTCTTCAGCATCACTCCACACAGAACTCTGACCCCCAGAGAAAGGAGCCCTTTGGTGCTGATGGTGGGGAGGGCCTGGGGAGAAGGGGGCATGGTTGAATATTCAATATCAGGTTTTGTGTGTCTATGTGTGGCCCATCACTTGTGGAGAAGAGCATTTTAGGGAATCTAGGCTGAGCCCATCATTCGGGGGTTAGAAGAGCAATGGTTGTTCATGGTAATTGCCTTGTCAGTGCAAGTAGTTTCCTCACCTGAAGGCATTGGAAGAGTGGTTTGAGGGAGACTCATGTGGGGTTCAGGGTCTTTTGGGTGTAAAGCGTACGTAAACTGAGAATTAAAAGGAGCATGTAAACCCTCCATTTGACCCAGGCTTGCCAAAAAGGTTGGTCCAAAGCCCTGTGTTTCAAGATGTTGTGAAACGCCTCATGATGTTGATAACAGTAATAATGGCATTTAAGGGCTTACTATGTGTCAGGCACGCTACTGAGTGCCTGGGTGGATGCTAGCAAATCGGGTTGGACACAGCCCCCTGTCACACCTGGGGCTCGTAGTTTTAATCCCCATTTTACAGATGAAGTAACTGAGATAGAAAAGGGAAGTGACTAGCTCAAGGTAAAACAGCAGACAGGTGTCACAGCCAGACTAGAAACCAAGGTCTTTCTGAATCCCGGACAGGAGTCCCACAGCACCAACGCCCTGCAGGGCACAGTTCGGGGTAGGTTGATGGGAGGGAGAATCTGACCGGCTATTATTCTGCAAACAGAGGCTGCTCAACACCTCGCCCTGGCCTTGAGGATCATCCCCGCGCAGTGTAAGTCCAGTCGAATCAATTCTCTGATTTCCCCTACCCTGGAGAGATGGAACTGTGGGCCATGGGGCCCTCCACAAAGGCAAGGTTTTTTGGTTGTTTTTTTTTTTCGTCTGTGTGTGTGTGTGAGAGAGAGAGAGAAAAAAGAGGGTAGTCTTTGGACAACAACAGGACGAGGTTATCCCTCTTGTTATGGAGTCTGGTTCTTGGAACTGGGCCTGGCACTCTGTGCGGGGAACTGGTTCTGTCTGACTTGACTGTGGGACTGAGAAGACTCAGGGCCCTTAATTCTAGAGATGGATCAAACCTCTCGGCAGCCACAGCCCCATGTGCAGGGTCAACCTGAGCAGCCTCAGGCCCTGGGGAAGGGACATGTCTGAGCTTGCCAGTGGTGGCTCTTGGGAGTCTAGAATCAGGCAGGAAGACTATAAATGTATCTCCTCCATTCCTCTCTGAAAAGCCGAGTTCTGAGATGGAGTTGTCACAGGTGCAGACAGGGTGTGTGAAGTGCAGGCATTGTACTCAAAACTGAAAGAGTCCAGTTTGGGTTGGACCTCCAGTCCCTAGAATCTTGGACTAACAGATTTGGGAGGGATGGTTAAGTATTAGTAAGGTAGAGTTTTGCTTGGAGCTTAACTGCGATTATGCTCATAAACATCACCTTTTCTGGTGTTGCGGTTACTGGGAGGAGAGAGAATTAGTGCTTGGTCACACACAAAAAGTTGTCTGACATCCCTACTCTCCTCTCTCCAGGTTTGAGATGATTGATTCTCCCGGAGGCACGAGCATCTGGTGATTTTTAGATGTGATCCTCAGCTGTGGACAGAGAACATGGTGAGAAACCCAAATCTTCATGATCACTAATCCAGGTGTCCCCGCCGAGGTTTCAGAACTGCATCCGTGACCGTGGACAAGCTCCACTTATAAACCCAACTCCACAGGACTGACGCTCCAGGGTCCAGTACCATGTTGCCAGATGAGTCCTCGGCAGTGAGTCCAGACAGCTCGGAGATCCGGCTGGAAATCCCGCAGCCTCAAAGCCTGGCAGTGCACAAGTTGGGGTGGATGACGGAGGGAAGAATCTGACTAGCTATTCCTCTCTCTCCAGAGGCTGCCCAGTGCGTTTCCCGGGCCCTGAGGACCATCCCTGTACAGTTTGGACTGTCAGGTCAATTCTCGGGAATTGCCCTGCCGTTGAGAGAGAGCTGCAGGCTGCACTGTCATCTCAAAGGAAAGGTGTTCGTCCGGTGTGTGTGTGTGTGTGTCTGTGTGTGTGTGTACGTGTACACATGCACGAAGAGGGGTGAGGTGGTTTAATTAGGTGGGGAGATATAACAGTGAGGAAGTGGTTGCCATTGCCACACAGAAGCTGGTTCTGAAAATGGGGACTGGGACTCTGTGCAAGGCATAGGTTCTATTTGACTTGATTTGGGGACTGAAGACCCGGGGCCTTGAATTCTAAGAGGCATCGAAGTCTTGCCTTCAGAGCCACCCTGCCCATCTTCAATCACCAAAGCGGCGATTGTTCTGCGTCTGACAATGGCTTCTGGGGAAGCTAGGTAGCTGATGCTTTGTCAGAAGTAAGGCAGGGCCGGTCACTGTTTACCTCATCTGCTGCTGAGAAATTGAGCTGTTGGGATTTGTAGGAGATGGATGTTAGTTGTTAAGAGTCACAGTGAGGCGTAGTGAATAAGTTGCCTTGACAACCAAGCATACAGGATGGGGAGCTGAAAATGCAGACAGTTTACTAGAAGCAACTTCTGTCCAATGTACAAGTGTGCCCGATATCCCTGGCGTCGGGAATACCAGCCCTACAGGCCCAATAGTTGTGGTGAGAGGGAAGAGGAAGGGGTCTTTGAGAGGGAGAGGGCTCTAGTGTGAAGAGTAGGGTAGAGCTTAGTAGTGAACATCCTCTCAATGGAACTGCCTTGTGCATCTCTAGCTCCCACAGAAGGGGCCTTTCCATATCTGCTAGGGCTTGCTCCCGGAGGCTGGGGGGGTGGGGGTGTGTGTGAGAGAGAAGGAGCAAACACCATCACACAATGGAGACCTCTTGACCTTTGAGTCCAGGCCTCTTGCAGCCTGGGAGTGTGGGGAGCCAGTGGTAGGGGTAAGGAAGAGTGGAGAAGACAGTGATTCTGTGACTGTCCTCTCATGCCTCATCGCTGTATTGTACTTGCCCAAGCGCTTAGAACAGTGCTCTGCGCATAGTAAGAGCATAATAAATACAATCGATTGAATGAATGAATGAATGATGGTTGATGAGGGGGTGGTGGAGGAATGTCTGTGTTTTGGAGAAACTGCATTTTCTGCATCTCCAAATATTTACTTCTCAACTTGCAGGAGTCCTAGCAGTCGACTCATGTCGGGGAGTGCCGTTGGTGGGAATCGAGGCCCTGGGGCCCCATCGACCATCTCAGAGCCGGTAAGAATAAACTGAACTTTGCGCTTTCCTCTGCTCGACAACAATGACTCCCCACCCTCGTTGACTCCCGTGCCTATTGGCTTCACCATATATTCTAGACACAAATCCTGCCTTAAACCCGCAGTGACCCCAACTCCCTTCTTGATGTAGAGGTACCTGGCAGTGCTTAAGACTGTATTCTGCACTTCAGGTGTATTTAATCAATACTATCACTCCTATCATAGAATCCAGTGACACCAGAGCCACTGGATTGGCCCTGTCCCCATATCTTCCTCACATCCACCCTCATCCTTCTCGGCTATTTATCTGCCCGATTTCAAAGTCACTTCCGCACACTTTCTCTGATTTTTCCTTTCCTTCACCCCACCTGAACACTCACCTACTTTTCTTCCCTTCATGAATATAATCTTCAACCAGACTCTCTGTGCCGAATTACTTCCTTCCCCACTGCTTTCAGACATTCCCACTCTTCCCCTAGTTTGACAAAAAAAAGGCTATCACTCCACAGTCCTCTCACAGTTCACGGGGGAGATGAGAAGGACAGCGCCCAAAGAATCGACTAGGTCATGACTGACTTGCCGGCTGGTTGTTCCATCGGACGCAGACCTCTAGAGGTCTTCGTGGCCATGAGAATCTTCACAGTGCAACGTGGGGATGAAGTGGATGGCACCCCAAGCCTGTCCAGAGACTGAGCTAAGAACCATCTCTTGCCCCCTACCCAGCAATGTCATTTACTTGGGAGGCAGAGGTCATGGGTTCTAAGCCCACCTCCCCCACCCCCCGGCTATGTACCTGTGGGCAAGTCACTTAACCCCTCGGTGCCTCAGTGACCTCATCTGTAAAATGCGGATTAAGACTGTGAACCTCACGTGGGACAACTTGATTACCCTGTATCTACCCCGGTGCTTAGAACGGTGCTTGACACATAGTAAGCGCTTAAAATACCAACAATATTATTATTATTTACTTGAGGCTATATATTGTATTGCCCGAGGCTCTCGGCTGTCTCCTCCAGAGAGTGATGGGCTTGTGGAGGGTATATGCGTGCATTATGGGGTTGTCTTTAGTGGGTGAAAGTGCTAGCGGAGCGGCCTCTGGTCTCTCAGCGCCGCGGCCGGCCCTGGATCCGGGAACCGGTTTCCGTACCCGGAATAGATTCTGCTGACCGGCCCGTGGGCTGGAGAAGACCCGGGGCCCTTAAATCTCTAGGCGGGTCAAACCTACCTGAGTCCACAGTCCAGTCTTCAGCATCTCCTGCACACAACTCTGGCCCCCAGAGAAAGGATCCCTTTGGTGCTGATGTGGCGGCAGGGCCTGGGGAAAAAAGGGACCCAATATAACGAATAGGTGAATTTGCAATGTCGGGTTTTCTGTGTCTGTGGGTGTCCCATCACTTGTGGAGGAGGAGCATTGTAGGGAATCCGTGCTGAGACCAAATCAGGGTGGGCTGGAAGCGTGACAGTGGTTCATGGAATTTTTGCCTTGTTGGTGCAAGGAGTTTCCTCGCCCGCAAGCATTGGAGCGATTGTTTGAGGGAGCCTTATGTGGGGTTCCGGGCATTTTGGGTATCAAGAGCTGGTGTCAAATGAGAGTTGAAAGGAGCTTCTAGACCCTGCATTCAACCTAGGGCTGCAGAATAGGTTGCTCCAAAGTCCTGAGTGGCAAGGTTTTGTGAAACTCAAATGATGATCATAATATTGGTATACTCAGGGTGGGCCAGGCACTGTACTAAGCATGGGAGTGGTCAGAAGCAAATTAGGTTAGACAGGGTCCCGCCCAACACGAGGCTCCTAATATTAATACCCATTTTACAGTTGAAGTAATGGAGGTACAGAGCAGTTAAATGATATGCCCAAGGTCACACAGCTGACAAGTGATAGGGCCAGGCTTCATTCATTTATTCATTCAATTGTATTTATTGAGCGCTTACTTGTGCAGAGCACTGTACTAAGCACTTGGAAAGTGCAATTCTGCAACAAATGGAGACAATCCCTACCTAACAACAACAGGCTCAGAGTCTAGAAAGTCTAGAAGCGGGGAGACAGAAAACAAAACAAGTACACAGGCATCAGTAGCATCAATATAAATAAATAGAATTATAGATATATACATATCTCTAATAAAATAAATAGAATAAATATGTACATATAAACAAGTGCTGTGGGTCGGGGCCGGGGGGGTGGGGTAGTAGAGTAGAGGGAGGGAGTCGGGAGAATAAGAGGGGAGAAAGAGCAGAGGAAAAGGGGGGGCTCAGTCTGGGAGGGCCTCCTGGAAGGGATGAGCTCTCAGTAGGATCCTGAGGCAGGGAATTGTGCTAGTTTGGCCGATTTGAGGGGGCGGGGAGGGGGCGCGCATTCCGGGCCAGAGGTAGGACGTGGGCCTGGGCTTGACGGCGGGACAGAAGAGAACGAGGCACCATGTGAGGTTAGTGACAGAGGAGTGGAGTGTGCAGGCTGGGTTATAGAAGGAGAGAAGGGAGGTGAGGTGGGAGGGGGCAAGGTGATGGAGAGCTTTGAGGCCAATAGTGAGACGACACCCAGATCTACATCTCCTCCCCTGTTCTCTCTCCCTCCCTCCAAGCTCGCCTCTCCTTCTGCCTTCAGGACACTGCCACCCGGCTGTCCGCCCGTCATCTAAAACTCAACGTGTCCAAGACTGAGCTCCTTATCTCCCCTCCCAAACCCTGTCCTCCCCCTGACTTTCCCAGTACTGTGGACGGCACTACCATTCTTCCTGTCTCACAAGCCCACAGACTCGGTGTCATCCTTGACTCCGCTCGTTCATTCACCCCACACATCCAATCCGTCACCAAAACCTCCCGGTCTCAACTTCATGTCTCCAAGATCCACCCTTTTCTCTCCATCCAAACCGTTACCTTGTGGGTACAATCTCTCATCATAACCCGATTAGATTATTGCATCAGCCTCCTTTCTGATCTCCCAACCTCCTGTCTCTCCCGGCTCGGCTGTATACTTGACTCGGCCGCCCGGATTATCTTTCTACAGAAATGCTCTGGGTGTGTCACCCCCCTCCTTAACAATCTCCACTGGTAGCCTATCGACCTTCACATGAAGCAAGAGCTCCTCACTATTGGCTTCAAAGCTCTCCATCACTTTGCCTCTTCCTATCTCACCTCGCTGCTCTCCTCCTACAGCCCACCCTGCACACTCCCCTCCTCTGCCGCTAACTTCCTCACTGTGCCTCGTTCTCACATATCCCGCCGTCGACCCCTGGCCCACGTCCCACCTCTGGCCTGGAATGCCCTCCATCCTCACATCCGCCGAACTAGCTCTCTTCCCCCTCCTCCCCGCTTCAAAGCCCTCCTGAGAGTTCACCTCGTCCAGGAGGGCTTCCCAGACTGGGCCCCCCTTTTCCTCTGCTCTTCCTCCCCTCCTCATCTCCCCTCCTCCCTCTTTGCTCTAACCCCTTCCCTGCCCCACAGCACTTGGGTATATTTGTACATATTTATAATTCTGTTTATTTTATTAATGAGGTGTATATATCTCTCATTCTATTTATCTATTTTGATGCTATTGATGCCTGTCTACTTGTTCTGTTTTGCTGTCTGTCTCCCCCTTCTAGACTGTGAGCCCATCGTTGGGTAGGGATTGTCTCTGTTGCCAAATTCTATTTTCTAAGCACTTAGTTCAGTGCTCTGCACCCAGTAAGCACTCAGAAAAGACAATTGAGTGAATGAATGAAAGGAGCAGGGTGGGGTGGCATTAATGCATTCATTCCGTTCATCTCTAAGAAACAGAGCCTTGAGGACTCCTGCCTGAGTCCAAGTCAGCAGCGGTGTGGGTTGGGATGTGAAGAACAGTGAGGCTTGGTACTGAAAGTTGACTTCTGCAGTTGTGCTGGACTTGCAGTCTCTGGAGAAGAAGCCCCTCCTGGAGTAAGAGAACTGGGGTTCTGAGGGGGCCCACTAAAAGTGAAAAAGGCAGAAAGTTGCTGTCAGCTTACCTGGGGCGGTGACTGCTTTTTGGGGACGAGGGGGAAAACAGCAAATCAAAAACCAGGTTTTCTGCAATCTCCTCCTCCATCTCCAGCTGTGAGAGCTGTTGCTCTTGGAGACTGTTGTGCAGTAACAGATGAGGACCTCAGAGGACAGGATGGGGGAACCCGGTCCCTCGGGCTCAATGATTCACTTGTCTCTTCCAGGGCCAGTTTCCTCAACCACAAATGGGTTTCAGCCAAGACCGGTGGAGAAGCTCCGTTAACACCTGACTTCCCTCAGAGCGATGCTCCGGGCTCCTCGGCCGAGCACCCAGAGGAGATTTTGGTGATGAATCCCAAGTTTGTGCCCACACCCTTACCAACTCCGTGTCTCACCGGCTCTGACTCAAAAAGAAGTCCTGCAACGCATTGCTTGGGCAGGGTGACAAAGGGAGGAATCTGACCGACTATTTCTCTCCAAACTGGTGCTGTTAAATGCATGACCTGGCCTTGAGGATCATCCCCTGCGGTGTGAGCACAGTCAAGTCAATCTCCAGACTCGCTCCACCAGACTATGTGCACCATGTGGCCATTACAATGGGAAGGATTTTTATGTGTGTGTGTTTGTGTGTGTGTGTGTGTGTGAGAGAGAGAGAGAGAGAGAATATATTGGAGTTGGCTTTGGGAGAAGGACATTTTAGGAGAAGTCTACCGCTTTATAGGGAGGCTGGTTCTGGAAATTGGGCCTGGGGCTCTGTGCAGGGAACTGGCTTTGTCTGACTTGACTGTGGGACTGAGCAGATCTGGGGCTCTCAATTCTCTAGATGGGTCAGACTTCCCTATGCCCACAGTCCTTTCAGCAGGGTCAACCTGCTCAGCCTCAGGCTCTGGGGAAGGGATCTGTCTGGGCCTGTCAGTAGTGGTTTCTGGGAGTCCAGTGTCTGAAGTGAGGCAGGAAGACTGGCTCTTAGACTATTCTCTTTCTCTCCGAAACAGAGACTTCTGAGATTGAGTTGTCACAGCTATGGACAGGGAGCCCAGAAGGTAGGTCTCGTATTCACAAATGAAAATAGTCCAGTTAGGGTTGGACTTCCAGTCCCTGGAGTACAAGCCCTTTGTGGACCAACAGATTGGGACGGGGAGGCTAAGTATTAGTCAGGTAGAGTTTTGTATTCAGCTTGGGTGAATGATGGTCTGTTTCTGGAGACCGCACATCTGATGGTGTTAGGGTCTTTTGGAGGAGGGAGAATTGAGTGCTTAGCAAAAAAAAGTCATCTGAAATGCTTACCCTTCTCTCTCCAGCTTGGAGACCACTGATTCTCCTGGAGACATGAGCGTCTGGTGATTTAGATGTGGTCCTCAGCTGCGGACACAAGGGCAGGGTGAGAAACCCAAACCTTTGGGATCACTGATCTAGGTGTCCCCGCCAGGGTTTGAGATGGGCATCGGCCAAGACCGGCGGAGCAGCTCTAATTATTCCCCACCGTCATCAGACCAACGTTCCGAGGTCCGGTACCGTGTTGTGGGAGGAGGCCTTGGGCGGCGAGTCCCCCCCAGTTGCGTGGCCAAGAGGCTCCGAGACCCGTCAGGAAGTCCCGCAGCCTAAAAGCCGGGCGGTGCCCAGGTTGGGGGTGGGATGACTGAGGAGAGACTTTGACCGGCTACCGCTCCCTCGCCAGAAGCTGCCCAATACGCTTGGCCGGCCTCGATGATCATCCCTCCGCAGTTTGGACAGTCGGGTCAATTCTCGAACTTTCCCTGCTCACAAGCTGGAGCCGTGGTCTGTATCCTACCTCACAGAGAAGGGGTGTGCGTGGCTGTGTGTGAGAAGGGAGGGTTGGGGGGGATGGAAAAGTGGGGAAGAGGATGCCACTGTTGACATAGAAGGTGGTTCTGGAAATGGGGTCTGGGGCTCTGTGCAGGGCACTGGTTCTGTTTGTCTTGACTATGGGACTGAACACCTGGAGCCCTTAATTCTGTCAACAGATCAAACCTCCTGTGCCTCCAGTTTTGCCTTCAGAATGACCCTGCACGTCCATAGGCCCTGAAGAAGGAACTCTTCTTTGTCTGACAAAGGTTTCTCAAGGGAAACCAGGTAAGGGGCCCTTTGTCAGGAATGAGGCAGGGATTGTCACTAGTCTGCCTCATTCTCTGCTGAGAAATTGACTATTATTGGGATTTTAGTAGGAAATAGATGTCATGATGAGACACAATGAGGTGCAGTAGATAGATTACCTTGAGAGTGAAGCATACAGGCTGGGGAGCTGAAACTGCAGGCACTGTACTCGAAACTGAATTCTGTCCAATGCATAAATGTGCCAGGTATCTCTGGGCCAGGAATACCAGCCCTACAGGCTGGGCACGGGGTGGATTCTGGGGCAGAGAGGGGTCCAGTGTGAAGAGTAGGGTAGAGCATATTAGTGAACAGTCCTCTCATTGAAGCTGCCTTGTACATCCCTAGCTCCCACAGAAGGGAGCATATCTGCTAGGGGTTGCTCCCAGAGGAGTGGGAGGTAAGGGTCAAGATTGATGGGGGTGGGGTGTGTCTGTCTGTCTGTCTCTCTGGCATTAAATCCATTCTTCTCTGAGGTCCTGTAGCCTCAACCCTGAGTCTCAGTAGAGAGCATAGGAAGATGTGGTCCGGTGTACTGCAGGCCTTCCCACTCCCCTGTTTAGTCTGCCATTTTACTGGAGACCTCTTGCCCTTTGAGTCCAGCTCTTCCTCAGATTGGAAGTTTGGGGATCGAACGTCAGGGGTAGGGAAGAGTGGAGAATTCAGGGGATCCATGTCCTTCCTCTCGCGTCTGTTGAACAATAGGTTGATGGGGGGGGGGGGGGGCGGTGGAGCGGGGAGCAATGTCCCTAGTTGGAAGAAACTGCATTCTTTGCATCTCCTCCCATTTGCTTCTCAACTTTCAGGAGCAGTTACAGACCACTCAGGCCCGGGGACACTGTCGGGGGGAATCCAGGCTCCAGGCCCTCCTCGACCATCTCATAGCCGGTGCGAATGAATCTGACTTGGTATTCTCTTGTTCTCAGCAGTGCGGATTCCCCTCCCTCATTGACTCCCATGCCAGTCGCCTTCATCTTCTGTTCTGGACTTCTAACTAGAGTCAGAGGAAGAGCAAGGAAAACCAACTTTCTTCCCCAACTTCCTCCTTGTCATGGAGGCAACTGGCAGTCCTGAATACTGTGCTCTGTTGTTACTATGACTGTTATTAGTGGTACTATGCTATCACTACCACCAAAGACTCTAGTGACACTGAAGCCACTGGATTTGCCCTGTCCCCCAGTGTTCCTCTTCCTTCCCAGCTCTCTCTCAGCTGCCTGATTTCAGAGCACGGGCTTTGGAGTCAGAGGTCATGAGTTTGAATCCCAGCTCTGCCACTTGTCAGCTGTGTGACTGTGGGCAAGTCACTTCACTTCTCTGTGCCTCAGTGACCTCATCTGTAAAATGGGGATTAAGACTGTGAGCCCCACGTGGGACATCCTGATTCCCCTGTGTCTACCCCAGGGCTTAGAACAGTGCTCAGCACATAGTAAGTGCTTAACAAATACCAACATTAAAATCAGGCCCCTCAAACCTGGCCTCTGATATCTCTTGATCTCATTGCCTGAACACTTCCATCCAGTTTTCTTGCCTTCCTGATGAGCATCTAAACCAGTCCTTCTGCCGAATCAATTCCTTCCCCACTGCTTTTCATTCATGCCCACACTTCAGTTAGTCTTAAGCAAGATGAACAAACCACAAAAAACCCTGCCCGGTACCCCATAATCCCGCCCCCCCCCCCCACCCCCGCTCCACCCCCCCAACACTGCTCACTCCATTCCCTTCCTACCATTCTCTGTTCTTGTCCAAAACTCAAGCATGGGTCCTTTATACTAGCTGCCTCTTGTTCCTTTTCAACCACCTCCTCTATCCCTCAAAAACCAAGCTCCACTCGCTTGAGAATACAGATTTCCTCCTCATCCTTATCCTTGCCCTCCTTCTCGTCCTTAAGAATAGTAATAATAACAGTGATTTTTATTAAAAGTGCTTACTGGGTCAAGCCCTCTATTAGCACAGGGGTGAATAGAAGCTAATTGGGTTGGACAGAGTCCCTGTCCTACATGAGGCTCATAGCATTAATGCCTATTTTACAGACGAGGTAACTGAGGCTGAGAAGTGAATTAATAATAATGTTGGTATTTGTTAAGCGCTTACTATGTGCCGAGCACTGTTCTAAGCGCTGCGGTAGACACAGGGGAATCAGGTTGTCCCACATGGGGCTCACAGTCTTAATCCCCATTTTACAGATGAGGTAACTGAGGCACCGAGAAGTTAAGTGACTTGCCCAAAGTCACACAGCTGACAAGTGGCCGAGCCGGGATTTGAACCCATGACCTCTGACTCCAAAGCCCGTGCTCTTCCCACTGAGCCACGCTGCTTTTGCCTCACCTGAGGTCATACAGTGGATGAGAGGCAGAGCGGGGATTAGAACCCAGGTCCTTCTGATTAACAGGTCCCCATTCTAGCCACTAGGCCATTATACTCTTCCTGCTCCTCTTTCCTAACTCTGTCAGGATGCCTTTCTCTTCCATTTTCTTTCTGCCTAGTGGCTGCTTCTTACACCGTGGACCACCCTGTTCACCTGTGAACACTACGTATTGGCAATCTCCCCCACACATCCCCCTCCTGGTTTTCCTTGTCTGGCCTCTTTTTCCTGCTCTTGCTCTGGCATTTCCTCTCCCTCCTCTTACCTGTGGGTGGCCCCCAAGGTTGGTTCCTCTTCTCTTCCCGTGCTATCCCCCCTCCCTTAGACCTTAGATAGTCCCACAGATACCCACTTCTTCTCCCCCTGCAACTCAGCCCACCCACTCGACCCTTGAGGTGAGCTACTCACGGGGCCTCTCCCTTAGTTCTGCCCTCTTGCGTTCTCACTCTCCTCCTGCTCGTCCTTTTTTCCTTAGACCCTCAAACTCCTCCCCAACCTTCTCATGTGGCAGAAGGATCTTCTGCGATAACCTCTTCTCCAGGAGGCAGTGCATGATGAATCTTTCAGCTCTCCATCTTATTTCCCCCCCTACATAGTGCCACTTTAATGCTCTCGTGGATGAGAGACTTGGGCATTCACTAACCCTAACCTGCTATGGCACCTAGACCCTAAAAAAATATTACCAGTAGGGAGAAGTTCTAGAATATGACAGAGATCTCTTTCCCCTAGTAGACTCTACTCTCCTGAAGGACAGGGAGCAACATACAGAGTGATTGATTGCAAGGTCTCTAACTGATCCGAACGTATTTTGGGTGTAGGGTCGGCCACCGCTGACGTGCATGGGTCAGGACCGGTGAAGAGACATCAGTCTTTCCCGGGAGATGGACATTTTCTTATCCGTAGGGCCAGAGGATGCCCAGAGAGTCACCGTGAGTATCGAGGCCTTTCTGGAATGAACAAGATGTTCCTCAAAGACGTTGTCTGGACTTGGGCTCAGAGGAGCCGGGATAGAGAGTCCAAGTCATCTGGGTCATCCTTTTTGACCAACAGTCGCTTCCGTTTCCAGGGCAGCTGAGACCAGAGGGAGGGTGCCCAAAGAACGGATTGGGTCATGTCCAACCAAAGGCCGGCCGTTGCCCCGGATGCAGACCAGGCGGGGTCACCATGACCCTGGGGACCTTCAGGGTCGAGGGTGGATGTCCCATCACCTCTGAAATCTCCCGCGTCTCTGGCCTCTCTCACGGCTTAATATGACTAAACCGGGACTGTTCATTTTTCCACCTCAGCGGCGTATCTGTCCATAATACGTTGCTGTACGATAATGTCTATCTCCCCCTCTAGCTCACAGAGTGGGGAAGAACTGTGGTAGTTGATGGCTATACTGTACCCTCCCAAAGGCTGTGTACAGTGTAAGAGTTGTATAAAAACGGCAGATTGGCCGCGAGAGCCCCCGCGATGTCTGAGGAGTCTGCCAGAATGGGTGCGTGGGGTGGCATGGGGGTTGTTGGGTGGGTGGATGGATGGGGGTTACTGGGGGGATGGGATGGGAAGATGGGTGTGGGGTGAGGATGGGGGTGAGAGAGGGAAGAGGGACTTTGGAAGAGATGGAGGTGTGGGTGTGATGTGGGCATTGGGAAGAGGGGGTGGGACGTTGGGGGATCGTGGGTGGGTGATGGGCTGGATGTGGCGTGTGGAGGAGACAGAGACGTGGGGCATGGGGGGTAGGATGGGCAGTGAAGAGTCTGGGCTGGGGATGATGTAGTATTATTATTACTGCTATTGTATTTATTAAGTGCTTACGCTATGCCAAGGCCTGTTTTAAGCACTGGGTCAGATACAAGGTAATCAGGTTGTCCCACTTGGGGCTCGTGGTCTTAATCCCCATTTGATGGTTGAGGGAATTGAGGTACAGAGAAGTTAAGCGAGTTGCCCAAGGTCACACAGCAGATGAGAGCAAAGTGGGGATTAGAACCCGTGTCCTCTGACTCCCAAGCCTGTGCTCTTGCCACTATAGTTTAGGGGGTGAGGGACCAGGGGGGCAGTGGGGAATCTGGGGTAGGGGGTGGGGGATGTGTTTGTGGCAGGTGTGGCACCTGGGGTCCCAAGTTGGATACTGGGGAGCACGGATGGGTTAGTGGGGCCTGTGTGGGGATATTTTGCCTCCTGGAAATGAGTAGTGTGGGCTCCACGATCGTATGTGGGATAACTGGCTCCCAGGTGGCATATTAATGGACCTGGGACCCTGGAGGGCCAACGTCAGTTATTTGGCCCCTCAAGGCCCCAGGTCACTTTGTTATGCCCCCTGAGGCCCCTGTGTGTCATAGCAACCCCCCGGTGGCCCATATGGGTTATTTACGCTGTGCCCCTCCCCCCGTCTCCCACCCCGAGGTCGATTGGTTCATTTGATACTTGAGGGGCCCCTGTGGATTATTAGCTCCCAACCCTGGGGTCCCAGGCAGCTCAACTGGCGGCTTCACTTTCTGCTGGGCAGCTGGCCCGAGCCCCGCTCGGGTTCTGGTGAGGTGAGGGGAGGAGGAGGGGAGGAGGCCGGCTGGAGCTGTGGTAGGTGTCGGACTGCTCCCCGAAGTGAGGGTGGTGCCTGCTGGGATTCGGGGAAGGGAGGGGCTGAGGAAGGGCTTGTTGGGGGTTGTGAGCTAGAATCAGGAGTGAAAGACGGTGGTCCTCACACCACTCGAAGACTGTCCTCCAGGGCCGAGTCTCCATCTAGCCAGGCGGGCGGCAGTTTGGGAAATGGAGGGGTATCGGGCTTGGGGAATAGAAGGAGAGCGGGACGTGCTGCCACTGTGAGTCCTTAGGGCGGAAGGAGCACTTTCTGACTCCATACGGGTGTCTCTTTGTTGTTTTCTTTCTCAGTAGAGAGATTCCAGGGCAGATGTTCTTTTCTCTCACCCCCACTCCCCATCCCCAGAGGAGCCTCTGGATGGTCATGGGAAACGTCTCTCTGGGCGCTCGGTCCCAGAAGGAACTGTGGACTAGAATCCCAGTCTGGAGCCGCCAGGGAGGACAGCTCCTCTTCTCTCCCCGACCCGGCAGCGAGCGGCTTGGGTGTGGATGACCCCGGTGAGTGCAGGTGGGATTTGAGGCAGGGGATGCTCAGTGCATTTCTAGAGTTCTGAAGAGTGGATCCAACTGTCTGATTCCAGGAACCGCGACCCACTCATGTGAAGAAATGGAACCAGGAGCTGCACTGCCTCTCCAAAGGGAAGATGGAGTGGGCATGTGTTTGTCTACGTGTACACGCGTGATGGGGATTCATCTTACGAAGCAGGGGCTGCTGCTCTCAGCGCAGGGGTTCATTCTGAAAATGGGAGTTAACACAGCCAATTCATTCTGCTAGACTTGACTCTGGGACCCGAGAAGACGCAGGGACCTTAAAGGTTCGGGGGGGGGGGGGGTCAAACATCCCTGTGCCCCCAGTCTGGGTTCGACCTCACTAACTGGTCTCTATCCCGGTGCTTAGAACAGTGCTTGGTACATAGTAAGCGCTTAATAAGTACCACGATCATCAACCTCAGGGAGCAGAAGGTAGGCATTCTCCCGGAACCAGATTTCCGTCCAGTCGGCAGTCTCGCCGGGTATGTCGGGCACCGGGATTAGTGACGGTCGTGAGGGTCTCTGGGGGGTCCGGTATTGAGCGAGTGGCAGTGAGCGGAATCCACCTGTC
This sequence comes from Ornithorhynchus anatinus, assembly GCF_004115215.2. Lineage (NCBI taxonomy): Eukaryota > Metazoa > Chordata > Mammalia > Monotremata > Ornithorhynchidae > Ornithorhynchus > Ornithorhynchus anatinus. The sequence continues at coordinate 1,724 of NW_024396784.1, read as the reverse complement.
AGTTTGTATTTGTACACTCATGCTTCCTGGGGCAGCCAGTTCTGGGATGAAAGTGTTTGCGAGAACAGGAACTATGTTGTCTGCAAAAGCCCTCCCCACTTCTTCCCAGCTCTGAGATGACTGGTTTGCCTGGATAACTAAGGAGAGGGGCTCACTGGGTGCTCAAGGCACCTCCACGATCCAAACCCGGGCTGCTCAGGCAGCGAGGCCACGCACGTTCAGATCTAGGAAGGAAGGGAGACCCCCGCCCCTATTGCGCGATGAAGCCGAGCCGCCACCCCCAGAGGGAAGGGTGTTTTGCGGAGGCGCGTGCGTTCATGTGAACGGTGGGGTTAAGTGTGCAGGGAAGAGGGGTTAGGGGGAGGCTGGTTCTGGAAACGAGAACCCAGGGTTCCGGGCCAGCCGATGCCTCGGTTCAACGTAACCGTGGTACCCGGAAGGCCCGGGGCCATTAATTCTACGGATGGGTCCTACCTTCCTGCATCCACGGTCCCGTTGGCAAGATCACCCTGCACCCCCGCAGGCCCCAGAGAAGGGTCCAGATTGGGTCTGCTGGTCGTGGCTTCAGAGCGGTTTAGCATCCGGAGTTGGACAAGGGTAGCATTAACCTATCCACACCATTCTCCGAGATGCAAGGCTATGCGGGCTCCTGTTCAAGTCAGTAGGGGTGTGGGTAGGAAGGGGCAGAGCGGTTGGACTCGGTCCTAGAAGGAGACTCGTGCAGTTGTTCTGGACCTCCAGTCCTTGGAGAATGAGTCCCTCCTCCTGGAATAGCAGAGCTGGGGGGTTTGAAGAGGAGGCAGCTCCGTATTAATAGGGCAGAGCTTAGCTGTGGGGGTCTATCTGTACAGTTAACCATGCCTGAGACCAGCATCAGTGTTCGGGGTGGGGCCGGTGGTGGCAAAGTGTTTGGGGGGGCGGAAAAGCTTGCAGTCTGCTGAGTCTCTGCTGGAGGCTGAAGAGTTTAGCCATAGATGTGGACCTCAGAGGGCAGGATAAGGGAACGCTAATCCATGCGTGTCTTCCAAAGTCAGTCTCCTCAACCCCAAATGGATTTCAGCCAAGACCAGGGGAGAAGCTCCAGGAACAATTCACTTACATCACCAGACACTTAGAGGACCCAGTCGGGCTGGTGAGTCCCAAGCTTTTGCCCACACCCCTCTGGCCCCATGACTTTCCAGCTCACACCCAGAAAGAAGCCCCACAAAACCCAACTTGGGGCAGGATGAGCAAGGTGGAATCTAACCAGCTGTTACTCTTCAAGCAGATGCTGCTCAGTGCATCACTCTGGCCAGGAAGACTGTCCTCTTATGTTGTAAGCACAGTCATGTCAATCTCGGGACTTGCATCGTGTGTGTGTGTGTGTGTGTGTGAGTGTCTGAGTGAGAGAGAGAGAGAGTAATAAGGTTAGCTTTTGGAAAAGATAATGAGGAGGAGGCAAGTCAATTCCCAGACTTACCTCACCAGCGAGAGATTGAATTGTGTGGACCATGTTGCCACCACAAAGGGAAGGATTGCGTCGGGGGCAGGGGGGGGGCGAGGGTGTGTGTGTGTGTGTGTGTGAGAGAGAGAGAGCGTGAGAGAGAGAGAGAGAATTATGGGGTTAGCTTCTGAGGAAGGATAGTCAGGAGAAGGCTGTCACTCTCAGTACAGAGGCAGGTTCTGGAAACAGGGCCTCGGGGTCCTTGCAGAAAACCAGTTCTGTCTGACTGGACTGTGGGACT